>NC_048408.1:15330916-15355544 GCF_013103735.1 Etheostoma cragini
CTAAGTGGCCAATTGCTGTCAATCACCAAGCCGACACAAGCAATTTTAGATCCTAATCACGCTAAATGAAGTAATGAAATGGAGAGCCAGGTGGTACAGGCTAAAACAAACACAACTACACAGCTAATGATGGAGAGTAGGCTGCGATGTAGTTGTTGGAGTTGAATCGGACTGGCTGTAGTGTTAGGGGTTAAACACCAAATGGAAATTCTAAATATATTTCACAAGAGCCACTAGAGTGAAAGGCACAAGATGCATTGTATGTCATACAAAGAAGAGCCATATACAATACACACACACAGACCCAAAACAAAAAGAAATAGAAAGCACTCCTATAGGCCATTAATCCACCAAGACTTAATATTATTCATCAAGAGAATTGTTATTTTCTGTTGCTGGATGTTACAGAAAATACACCATTTTCTCATAGTGTTCATTTTCTTCGGAGAATAATACCTAAATCTTGTTTGGGAATATTTTTACAAGGATGCATAGGGCAAAATGAGTGAGTCTCTCTCATTACCAATACCAATTTATATAGATAAAGTTACTGTAACGTCACATATAGTATGAATGTTAGTTAAATTAGCTTCATCACTGAGAGGATGAGTGAAAATTTGGTTACAAATGCTCTGCACCCAAAATAATTTTAGTTTAGTAATTTAGTTTTCAAGAGACACATATGAATGTTTTATGATCTGAGAACTCGATCATCAGGACAACGGTTAATTTGTGTGTTCCTGATCTGTTCTGCCACCTCTATGGTTAAAGTGTGGTTAGGGTTAGGCACAGAAATATGAGGTTAAAGTTAGGGATCTCGTGCTTCTTCCCCCTTGGCTCCTAACACACAAGAGCCAGAATTCAAACAGCAACTAGAGTTATTCGTCCAGAAAACAAAAATGTAGGTTGTGTTAGACATTTTGAAGAAACTACATTAGCTGTTAAGATTTGGCAACCAGTTATTGGACAAACTGTGTGATAATGTATCAAAAACAAATGAATAACAATAATTAGGTAACAACAATTTTGGGCTGATCTAAAATTATGCCATGTCTGGTGAAGACTGGAGGGTAAAAAAAGAGCACTTCACCCATTTAGCATTGCACTCCTATAGAATATAAATTTTTTGAAAATAAAGAATCAAATTCACTGCTGCAGAATTTAGAGACATCATCTGTTTTATTCCACCCATTTTTCTTTCTTGTCAAAATCTGCGCCTACATTACCCACAATGCAACTCAACCACCGATAGTTAGAGCAAGCAGCTAATGTAGGCTTTGTCCACTCACCTCAAGCAGAGATGAGTAGCAGGCTGGTAAGCTCACTTTTTTGTAACTCCACACCCCCATATTTGTTTCATTTTACAACTTATAGTCTTCAGACACAACTGATGCTGAAGTTGCATCACGTTACATAACTTGAGACAATTTATGAGACTTCATGCAGCTCTGTCTGGGGTCACAAAAGACTTTAAATACAACTTTTTCATAAATAAAGTAGTCCTCACCAACAACCTTTTAAACAGACTTTGATGTGTAAAATTGGTTAAAAAAACCATTTTGTTTCTCCCACTTACTGTATGTTGGTTCCTTGGCACATGATCTAAATTTAAACCAAATTTTCAAAATGCTTTCTACCCTACATCTGTTTTCGCTTTGTTTTCTTATTATCTTTCTATTCGCATGCCGTCCTGTCAGAAGACAATAAATCCCAAATGGCCAAACCAGCCTGTGTCTGATCCATAAACGACCAATAGTAATGCAATCGGGTCTGGCACTCCATCTCATCTTCACCTATCTTAACACCTCTCCACCACTTCCTCCACCTGCAACACCCTGTCTCTCCCCCCCCCAGCACTGATTTCATGTCACGGTGCTGAAATGAGACTGTCGCCTTCTGTATTGCCGCTGATAGGATTGAACAGAGGGATAGAATGAGACATTTTTCACATTCACTGAATTTTTTTCCCTGTCTCCTTATGATCATATCTTATTGCTGCTTGGTATTATTCTTGTCTAATTGCAATCTCTTCTTCCTTGTATTTCTGGAAGCCAGCCTGCTAATCGCGTAGTGGAGCTGTT
The DNA here is from genome assembly GCF_013103735.1 of Etheostoma cragini. Lineage (NCBI taxonomy): Eukaryota > Metazoa > Chordata > Actinopteri > Perciformes > Percidae > Etheostoma > Etheostoma cragini. The sequence continues at coordinate 15,332,998 of NC_048408.1, forward strand.
TAAAGTCGTCTGTTGATGTGATTGCATTGTAGCAAGCAACAGGGGCACAGATATTGAACCAAAACAAAAGCACACAGTATGCTGGCCATCTGTCGGCTTGTACAGGAAAATATACTTGAGATCCAGATAATCAAATAATAAAGCGGAGAACAGAGGTCTCTGTCTCATTGGAGTTTTAGTGGCTACCTTAAACATGCTCTGTTCACGGCTTGCTCACTACCAATGAACCATGGCTCCAGTTTTTTTAGAATTATTAAACATTGCAGAGTAAAACAAGCTGATACTACAAATCAGTAGCACAGGAAAAATACTCATGTAAGCCTACCTTTCATTATGCTTGTTTGTCTTGGTTAAGAGATGCGACAGATGCGAATGACATGTATCTCTACTGCATGAAGCCTTACTTAACCTGAGGATTAGACAATGGAAGGTGATTATCCAGTTAAATATTTCTGGATTAGAGATGTAACTGGCTGCCCCTGTCCTCCCAAGAACAAAAAGGACAATGCTATTGTCTTACTGCAGATATGTTAAGGGAGCAGATTCTATAAATGTAGATGAATTTATTTTTTATTTAAATTTCTCTTTATTTGAATGATTTCAGATATAAAATGCAAAATCCCACAGGTTGGTTAACCTATGGGGGTCCATCATTACAGATACTTGTTTTGCAGATAAACAATTTAAAACACATATACGTTTATTACTGTACAAATAACAAAAAATCCTGCCTCGAAACAGTTGTGTTGTTTTACAAGTAACAAATGGGACAGAAACAAAGGCAGCCAGAAAGGTCTCCACTCATAAATAAAGTCACACTGAATCCACCCGGCTTAGTTTAGAGGCTGCCCCAATGGCCCCTTTGTTTAGTTTTTGGTTGTTGTCTTGGTTGTTTTTAAGGTGTTGTGGGTGGGCTAAAAGGAGGGCTTAATTGTTTACCCCATGGCTGTCATACTTTGTTATATGTGCCCCTTGGAAATTTAATAAAGATATAAAAATTAAAAAAAGTCAGTATGCCATAATGTGTCACTGGTTGAAATAGTGTGGAAGCACAACTCAACCAAAGCTGTCATGCAGTTTTGTAGGAATGTGCATACAATTATGCATTTAACATTCAGATAATGTGCACATGACGTGGATTAATGTTAAAGCTATTGAACCATGGAATCCTTTAGATGATCGTTGGATATTAATATTAAGAAATCAAATCAACCAACCACAGGGAAAATATGAGGGAAGAAGTTAAGGTGCAAGAGGTTAATGAACAGCAGAAGAAACTATAGAAATCCATTTAGCCTGAAGTATTCTTACCGAATCATGATGAGATGTTAAATGTCGCCAGTAGAATAACAGTATATTCACATTTTGAGCATAATACAGCTGTGTGTGTACATTAGGTTAAATTCAGACTGCAGGCCTTAATACTCATTTCTATTTATTTTTCCAGATCAGATTTTTTGACCAACTGTTCACATTCTTTTTTTGAAATGGGACCCGCATCATACTCAATTACTGGGAACAACCTGATAGTGACCTGCAAACAAGTGATACATTTCATGCAACACCCTGTTTAAATGCTAATCAAAATAAACCGATAATAAATCGAGATGTAATGTAGATGTTACTGTATGTAGCACTACTAGCTACCGCTAGCTTCTAGCCAGCAGTGTGGGAACAGAGACGTTTATAATGATACTTCCACGTTACAGGCTTTGCAGCATACGGCCCTCAGATGTGTTTTAAGTAGAGCTTGGCAGCGATAAAAATATTTTTATTTTATACCCATTAATCGCATAATTTTCCTGGTTAATCGCAAAATAAAATAATTAATTCAAAAGTAGTGTATATAGTGCCATTTTTTTAATTGTTCTGCCATTTGAACAAAAGTGCCGTAACATTTGTTCTGCATTTTGTTTATAAAGTAGCAGTTAAATAAAATATTTAGTGTACATCTCAACTTAAACATAATGTATTTATCATGTCCAGAGGTGAATTCCATCTGGTTGGAACATATTGCATAAGCGACTCCTTCTTATGTCCACGTTCTTCTGTTGTTGCTTTAACTCTGCAGCACCTGCTGGACTGGGTTTAGAGCCCCACAACTTTTCTGAACTTCGCAAGGACACTGTCAACGCACTGTTAAGCAGAGACACTGTGACAGAACAATGGAGACCGTGCGCAAAGCAAGGGACATGATCAAAACCAGCAGCAATCAGATTTTGTATCTATTCGTGCTATCTGTGCTAACTGTGGTGACTTTATTTGACCCATTCCACCGCTGTGCAACTTCAATAAAGTGTCCCGCGCATGTTTCAGCATAATGTCTCTCTTCCGTTTTCGTTACAGTCAGAGCACGTGAATGCAGCGCCCACTTTTCATCAGTATAATGCACTGTAACTCCGAGATAATTATGATTACCCAGTGAGTCCAGTAGTCCCCAGTAAGAGCAGCAGCGGGTGCATGTTGTAACGTGGTCGTTTTTGCAGTCCTCTCCTTTTCATACAACTTGGAGTCTGCTGGTGCGTGTTAAGGGAATCTCATACCTGCTGTCATTGCTGCGATTCTCAGATTGATGTCCTCCACAACCCTAATGGGCCTGCAGTCTGTAGCTATCCACGTCGCTATGGCATTTGTTAGCGTCTCTTGCCTTTGTTTATCTCTACCCCCCCACGCTGCATCTAACGTAGTCTGTCAAAGCCTCGCGCCACTGTGTGTTTCGTTTAATGATTTGCTGGTATCAACTGTCAAGGTGATATTTCAGACTGGAAGTACTCGGGTGATAAGAAAACTCAACTTTGCAGTATTTACATAGCCTGTGATCAACAAACTTTTCCAATAATAAAGAAATAATAAGAACTGCGTTAACGCACAATAAAAAAAACTGTTGGCGTTAACTAATTGATTAACGCGATAATGACGCGTTAACTTGCCCAGCCCTACTTATAAGATAATTCAAATGATGAATTACTGTCATGTATCCATTATTACAGCTAGAGGATCCCAGGAGAACAGTCATATCAGCTTGCAGTTACACATTAGCAAAAATAAATCTAATTTGGCTAATTTTTGCCTGCAGTCTGTACGTAGCCTAAGTCTTGCATTCATTGCCAGACCAATCATTACAAGCGTCATATGCAGGTATGGTTGCTTCTGCAAAATAGCCTTGGGAAGGAACTTGTTTTGGTGGAACATGTGCACGTAGGGAGACAAGCTCTGTAATTAAAATGGCTGTTGAGTGGGTGATGAGATTTTTACAAAAAAACAAGATAAATATAATTAGTTTGTCAGTTCTAGCTCGGAAGATGTCTCATAAATCGACCAGAATTTAAAAATGTTACACTAAGACAGCCGAAGGTCGGGTCATCTGGCTGAACATCATAAATGAAACATCGAAGATATAGACTAGCTATACAAATACATACATAAGTGACAATCCTTTCATCATTGTACATCCGTCCATTACAGTGTTTCCTAACTGGCAGAGTTCAATGACTGACTTCTGTTTGTGAGTTTTGTCAGGCAAACGATGTAGAGGGATTTCATGACCCTGGGGCCATTTTCTATTGAACGCCACGGTTGCCACACTGTTCCTTGACTGCCAAAACCACCCACCATGGTCAGTGTTGTTGTTGAACTGACACCTTAAATAAAACCTATGTCAGAATTGATTTAACTTGGTACCAGTGTGGATATTAGTTATTTGTTCGATAAAAGTAGCATAATCCGTCCCTTCAGTCTATCTGACCATCAAAAAGGTGTAACTGTCCCTACAAGCTCTGTTGTTCCTCTCCTTGGCATTTTGCTTTGCTCTGCAGTGGTCACTTGCTGAACTTTGTCTCACTTCACTGGACAAACCTGCAGCATGACCTATGACTCTTGTAAATGTCACACTTTGATTTAAAATGTGTAAAAACTCAAAAAAAAAGTAAAGAAATACACTGTGATTTTACTAATACCCAACTTAAAAGGTCTCCTGAAGCTATATAAATAGATAGCCTAGGTGATAGTTCTGTAAGTAGAGCAAAAAACATCTGCTTTTGAGAAAACAGAAACTGCAGATTAGGCATGATCTAATTTTTTAAGCTTTCTTCCCCTGTTCCTGCTTCTTTCTTTCCCCCCTCTTTTTTTCTTGTTCTTCATCTAGCGAGGCAGGGCTGCAGCAGGAAACTGTTGAGGAACCTATTCCCCTGTGCGATCAGACCCTCGCCACGCTCAAATATGCTTAGAACGTCCAATCAAAGCCCTTATTTAGCACTTTGCTTTTTTGAAGAAGTGGAATCTTATTTCACCCCTTACCTTCACAGAAAAAGACAAGGGAGTGCAATAATGTTGCATTTCATGCATCAGTCAGCTCCCAATGGAGTGTAGACCTTTGAATTGTTTACTCAAGTGGAAATCAACTTGTATTTGGCTTGGCCTGGTTGGAAGCAGTGGTGCAGTTTTTAACAGCATGAAGCCAAATCTGGGAAATGCTGCTTATAAGGCTAGATGCTGTGCAGATGAAGCAATAGGAAGGACGTTTTTCCAACTTCCACATTTTCATGGAAGCACACTAGCACCAACCAAAGTGCAATATTTTTATACTGTAATCAGGGTTGGCTCCTGAGTCCGGCATCAATAATTTATGTTAACAAAGTAAACACACCTTTCTTGTGCTTCAAGTCACTGTTGACCTTTCCTGTATTTAACCAAGACGATGATATTTCCCAAACCTTACCAAAGCACTGCGTGTTGCCTAAAGTGTTTCTGGTTGCTCGACAGATAATGCGGTCCACAGTCACAGTAAATTCTTTAAACTCATTTTCACCTGTGAATTGTTTTCCTCCTTGGCAGTAAAACACTTCATGCAAGTCGCAAGAAACTCCTGCAAGGTCAAATGGACTAAATAAATACTTCTAGGGCTGAATAACTCTTAAAGATGCATTACAAATTTACTTGACAGACAACTTGACACCCACTAGCTGATCAACAATAGAGCTGCAAACAACATAATGCAAGCCCCTGTAGGAGGAAATTCTTTTGTTGAATATAAGATTATCCACAACTTATATATCTGTGCTGTCTTTATATATAGATACATACACATATATATATATATATATATATATATATATATATATATATATATAATTAATTAATTAATTAATTAATTAATTAATTTAATTAATTAATTAATTTCTGGAGACAGGTGTGGATGTTACTATTTAAAAAATATTTGGCTAGATTCAGAGAAAAACATGAAATGTATGTGTAGTTTGTATGTAAGAAGCTATTGGAGGGGTTAATGATGTGTTCACTTATTGGTGACTGATAATGTATTATCAGGAACTAATTGCCTACACTGTTTCCTCATTAAGCACAGCATGCCGCCCTGCCACGGGGCACTGGCTGCAGACCTTGCTCTGCTATTTCGTCCCCATTTTCCTCCTTTATCTACTGCTCTGCTGGTCATTCCACTGTCATGTACTGCATTAACACTCCTATTATTGTTTGAAAGTGGGGGCCACTTTCCATCAAATTATAAAAGGACTTTGGGATACAGAGGTTTTGTCATTGATTTCCTTTCTTGCTGTGGAAATGATTCCGACGTCTTTAAATAATCCATCCACCTTTTTCTCATCCGTCCTGTCAATTTATCCCCATTTCTCTGGCATTTGTAATTGCTGTACTTCCTGCTCTCAGTTTCAGGCTATTCTTTTATTTTTATTTTTTAAAACTTTTTCTTTCCTCTCTTTCCTCATTAGTCTATTTTCTTCCCTTGAACATTCGTATTAATCTTTTGTTTCATTGAATCTGTGTCTTTGTGTCTTATTCACTGCAGTCACCTTCACACTCCTGATCTGGAGCAATTGACTCATCTCCATCCTTCCCTCTCCATCCATTCACTCCTCCATATCGCACATGCCCACTGCCCTGCCTCTGGGCCACACTTCCCTCCACCCCTCTTTCCGCTCCACCTCAACCTCTCCCTGTATTTTATTTATGGGAATATGCTGATGGGGCAAACCCAGGATAGAATATTTCTAGTTACATGGTGAGAAATTGAAATAGAAACAGATTTTAGAAGGCGAAAGAGTGTAAGAGTACACACAATTAATCATGGGCCTGTCATTTGTCCTAAAAAGCAAAGTCATTCATCAAAATGGAGCAGAGAAAAAATGGGGAAAGGTTGGACAAGGGAAAGAGAGGAGAGAAAGAAATGTGTATCACAGAATCCATGCAGGATCTAATTGGGTCAGTGGCAAAAAAATGTGACTGTTAGTGCTGAGCTTTGTTTCAGAGTTGTAACAGCAGGCGTGTCGGAGATCAGCGTAAGGAGTGCAATTCAATCTCATGAGAGATAAAACAAGAAATAAGGCAACCCCGGGCATCATGCGTATGTATCTAACTCAAAACCATGTGGTAAGTTGTTCTATGAAAACATGAAATTGAGACCAGCAGGGGCCAGTTTTTATTTTCCCCAAGAGCAGCCAAAAATGGCAGGAGGAGAATTATTCAAAAAACAAAGAATGAAATAACACATTTAACCTGAGGGGATATCATTCAGTCACTCTCTTACTTTATTTGACAGGGGTCATTCTTTCTTTTGCATTGCTGGCTGGGCCTGTCACAAAACATTAGGGAAAAAAACTAATTCAGCGACATGTATGAATTTAGATTTGCTGTCTTTCTTAAACACATGTCTGTTCTTTTTGTGTGCAACCCCTGCTTGTCAGTTGAGGACAAATCAAAGGTAGGGTTAATGGGATCTGTCTGTGTCAGAACAGCTCTCAGAGGGCGGAAGAAAAAGACAGGACAGCAGATAAAATGAGGAGAAAGTGATAGGTGATGGTAGAGAAAGACAGAGGGAGCTGCCTCTTATGATAGACCAGCAGCCATGCTGTGCTGAAGTTGTGGACGAGGCGAGGGGTGAAAAGAATGATGCACCTTGACAGAACAGCACTCTACCAACACGACCAACTATTCCCCCTGAAGAAGAGGGATGTGGAGCACAAGCAGCACCTGCGACACCAGCTGCCACCCCAGGGGAACTCCGACAACTAGCCCACCTGTTTATAAATGCACTCGCCAACATCACACTGCAGATTAAATTCAATCAAGTTCTTGTGATTTATGTGCACTTTGAGATTCAATAAAATAATAATTAAAATAAATTAATTTAAAAGAATAAATGAAATAATTTACTAAAATTCAATTCAATGTCATTTACAGTATCAAATCATAACAAGAGTTATCTCAAGACACTTTACAGTCTAGAGTAAGTCTAGACCACACTATATTTTACAAAGACTAATTCCCTTAAGAGCAAGCATTTAGTGCGACAGTGGTGAGGAAAAACTTCCTTTTAAGCAGAAATCTCGGACAGACCCAGGCTCTTTTTAGGTGGTGTCGGACGGGTTGGGGGTGTGATGAACAGTGACAATTTTATATATATATATAAGTCACAATAAAGATAATGGAACTAGAAATAATAACTCAAGTAGTTAATGGCGTAGCAGGGCACTGCAGGACATAGCAGTATGTAGCTGTACGTAGCAGGGCTCTGAACAGGACCACGGCTACAGCTACAACCATGAACCAGGTGCCACCCTAATCCAAGGAAACTGCTAGGCGAGAAAACGTGGGGAATAGGTTCCACAGAACTGAGTTTGTAATAAGCATTTCTGGGACATGGATGCACACAGATAGAAAGGAGATCAGTGTGTCAAAGGAAGTCCCCCGGCAGTCTAAAACTATAACAGCATAATTAAGAGCTGGTTCAAACCTGAGCCAGTTCTAAGGCTTGGTAGATGAATCTGACAACTATGAAGAGAAGCAAAGAAGGGGCATACAGGGAGTTTGCATTGCATTGTTTCAAAATTAGAGAGGCCTCGCTCACACGTTTGGAACTGGCTGGTGAATGGGACCGTAACCTTTTTTTGTGGATCTACTGAACGTCATCTGAAGCTATACACCCTCCCCCGCCGGTCCAACTCCTAACCCACTCCACTCCCTAACTATAGGCTTTATCAAAGAGGAGAGTTTTAAGTTGACTCTTAAATGTGGTGACGGTGTCTATCTCCCAAACCCAGTCTGGTATCTGGTTCCCCAGGAGAGGAGCCTGATAGCTGAAGGCTCTGTCTTCTATTCTACTTTTACAGACTCTAGGAACCTCTGCATTCTGAGATGAGATAAGTGTCTCTCTTCTCAATTGAAATGTCATTCAAACAATTTGTCTGACATTCAAAGAAAATTAGCTTAATTCACATCTTGCTCTCATTGAAAAGGATTCTATGGCTTCCGCATGTAACTTTTGAAAGAAGAAATTAAACAATTTTCCTTAAATGAAAATCTTAATTCAAAAGCAATCAAATGCATCCAATGCTTAATTTGCTATACTCTGGCCTTTTGTTGCTACAGTCTTACTTGTGCTGGTATTAGTACTAACATTAACTATCTAACTTTAAATAGATATTGTAGTTTAACAAACTTTTATGTCTCTTGCCTACTTGTGCTACTTTACACTACACAGTATTTTAGCCTGTCACAGAAAAACATTGTAATGTTTTTTTCACAAAAGTAAAATGTTAACAAACCAGGAAACCTTTTTTTCTTGTTGCTTTTGGTGGTATTCCTCTTGCTTCCAGTCAGGTCACCTAATGATGATGTCTTTAAAATGGCTGGCTTAAGAGAAGAATGGGACATGAAGGAAAATTCAGTATGGCATGTCAGTATGGCATGACAATGTCTGCTGAAATTTGAAATCCTCTTACTTTTGTGGAAGGTAATAATAGGCTAGTCATACTTCAGTTATTAAAGAGATTTAGGGCCACATCACGTGAAAAAACAACATTTGCATACATTTACATTTTATGTGAATACTGAGAAATAAGTTAGAATTCAGACTTAAAACTCAGAATTCTCACTTTGAAGTCCGAACACTGATACAGTTTTTGCATGTGGCCCTAAAGCCGCCTACACATGATCTGCAGTGAAACTGCTCTGAGAGTTGTGCTGCCCAACTAGGCGTAGCGCTCGAAATTGCCACCTGCACTCAAAGTTCAAATTATATTGAACTTTGACCTTGTTGCTGCTGACCTTTTTAAGGCACAACTAATTACAGAAAATTCTTGCACAGATCTTTACCTCTTTGCTCTGCGCCCTACCTTGTGGTTTTGCAGTGGATTGTGTGTCGGCGGCTTAATCCTTCTCAGTATACAGCTGTTGTGCATATTTTGTTCTTTTTTTAAAAGAGGATCAAACCATTTTTTGACACATTTGCGTCTAAGTTTAAGGTCTTGGTGGACTTTTCCCATGGTCTGGACTGACTGTTGTTTGAAAGCCAGCATTGATAGAAGACAAACTTGGAGCATGTCATACTGTTTATTCTATGACATTGATACAAGATGTGCATTAGCCTATGACTCACTGTCATAACGCATAGCAGCGTATAGGTTCAACACTATGTATATTTCCCAGTGATTAGAATCCTGACAACAAATAAAATACAGAGTCACGGAGTAACGTAGGGAGTGCTCAAATGCTGACAATGTCAACCCAGCAGCTTGTTAACATGGTTATATGTAACTTTCAGTTTGTGTTGATTCCAGTAGCCCTTTGGACAAAAGCGGTACTGTTTTAACCACACCTGCTGCTGTCAAGGTGTTTTCTTTATGGTGCTGTTTTACCCACTGTAGATTATTGAGTTAGCGTTACTAGGAGGTCATAAAGTTGCAATGAATGTTTTGCTTGGACAGAAAAACATTCATTAACACTAAGATAAGACGTTACAGATGCATCATTGCATTTCAAGTGTTGTCTACCGTAACTTAGTCTACTTTGGATGTATCGTGAGCTAAACTGGGTATTACTGTCACTGTGTCATGAGCCAAAGTATTAAAAGATTGTTGTAGCAACAAACGTTATAATAACTTAGTTCATATAGCGCATTTCATGAAACCAAGTGGTGCTTTACACTGGTACAGGGGAACAAAGGAAAAAAATGGGAGGCCAAAAAAAATATGGACTAAAAGGATTAAATTATCCGTGCTAAATGGTAGGTGATGTAATTCAATGTTGGCTTCTGATGTACAATCAGAAGCCATCAAAGCCAATATGATCGCGCAATCTAAAGGTGTCTTATTTTTGAATAAAATAGACATATAACACCTGAGGGCCAATTCAGGACGGGGTTTGAATCATTTACAATCCCTTATTGTCTCCATTTGTTGAAAGCCTGTTGTCTTTCCCTTTTTAGGTTCTTTATGTCAGTTTTTTGTACTGTGATGGTCCTGCCCCAGTAGCAGCCATAACTAATACAGATACATTCTAAAATAAATGTAAAATACAACAAGGCCTAGATAAAAATATCTCCTGCAACCTTTTACGTGCATACTCACTAACAGGCTTTTCCGTCATTACGCCGAAATCTGTGACCCATCAGACTTTGTGCTCTGTAGCGCCGTCTACCTGCTGAAAATCATTTTGTGACTTACTATAAAAAATAAATAAAATAAAAATAGCATTCTTTTCACTGTAAATCTTGTTTACTCTAACAGGTCATTCATGATCATCAGATTAAAAGTTTCAGAAACATTTAAAAGTGACGTATATTTACTTTAAGTTGAAACTGTAGTATTCTAACAAACCTAGAGAACATTGTTAGGGAGTGGAATCACTACAGGACAATCAATTAAACTTACATTTCTTTGGCAAGGACAATTTTGACTAAATACATATGCAAGTCAAAACATACACCAAGACTTTTAAATTCAGTCCACCTTCAGCATACAGGCTCTTACAGCACACACTCAGCATTGCACCTTGTAAAAGAAGCAGAGAAGTAAATTAGAAATTCAAGATATGTCTGCACATACTTCTAAGGGCGAGAGAAGGATAGGGCGAGCAGTTCCTTTGATCTTTATCAGAAAATCTATGCAATTTCCCCATCCTGTGAGATGCCAAATGTTGAAAATTTCAGCATGCAGTAGTGCTAGAGTATGTAAATAGATGTTTATTTAATCTCATAGCTAATGGCTGGCGGAGAGGCTGAGGAGGCTGTGGTTGTACACTTAATGGAAAACCTACACAGCTTTGTGCTGTAGTAATGGGAGGAGATTATCTCGCCATGCAGAAGGACTGGATGAATGCTCCTCCACAAATTGGCCATACCCCCCTCCTTCCCACCGCCCTCATTCTAGATGTTTATTATTTATATTATACTCATGAGTGACGTAAATGCTTTAATCATATTTATGGAGGCTGAGGGACGTAGAAGCTGGATGTTTTTTTGGTTTGATTATGCTTTTTCTTTTAGACTTGTAATTTTTGCTTTGCATACATTGTATTATAACCTAATACTCTGAATTCACCTGCTTCCTGTTACTCTTATGGTTTGAGTCTCACATCCTTTTTTTCTTTGGATATTTGCTTTTGTCAGCTCATGGGCAAGGCCACTGTGTTAAATATCCATCTGAGAGGCTGACTAATGTTTAGCCCTGAGAAAGATCAATACTGCAGCGCCATTGTCCAGACTTCCTTCTTTAAGTGTAATTGATAGATTTCCTCCTCAGAACTGGCCTGGACCACGCTAAACCAGACAAATCCATGTGGTTTGGCGGTATTGAGAATGGAAAACTAGTAAAGCTCGGTGCCTGTCAAATGTACTTATTACCGCACTCAATGCATTTTCCATCTGTGGTTATGATGTTGTCACCTTTTCATTCAGATAATGTCATTTCATTCAGAGTGTGTGTGAGTCAATTTAGGGACACCACCGTTTGTGACTTTTCATCTTCAAAAATAAATTGCTTAAGGGTTTTGTTCAAGGTAGTTCTAGATTGCCGTTATTTTCCTTTCCCATGTGCTGTGCTTAATTTTTTATACTATTTTGCTTTACCTGCAGTCCCTGTCCTCTGTTCCAAAATTTGTACCTCCTTGACTTCTTGATCCTCCGGCTTGTGACCCCAAAATCATTCTGAGCAGTCCATTTTGAAGGACATCCCGATTCATAAAATGCCCATCGAGGAGCGAGGATCAAGGAGGCTTCTCGAGGAGGAGTTATAATCTAGGATACAACAACGTATCCTCAGTGGAAGTCTTTTTTGCGGTGCCATGTAAACAAAGAGGTGTAACAGAGCTAAAGGAGGAGGGAGAGAGTGAGATAATAGTTAGATCCGTGGTCTCGAAGTTAATCCAGGGGTCAGGTCGGTTGGATCATAAAAATGAACATTCTGAGTATTTGCGGTTGGGTGAAATAATACACAATCAACCTGGAAAATATTATTAACATTCTCTAAAATGTGAACATAGCAGAGCTGCTGTCGGACAGACAGCTTCATTTGTAAGTGCGTCTGGAGAAATGCTTGAGGAACAGCAGCTTAACTTTATTGTGATTATTTTAGAAGCTAAATGTCTTGTTCTGTTTCCTCTGTCCAGTTTATAACTACAGTTAGTGTAGAGGCTATTGGCAATTTGCATTTATTTCCATGAGATCTTAGTTGGTTTTCCACAAATCACTGCTTGTATGTACGCTTGTGTAGTGTAGTGTAGTGTAGTGTAGTGCAGTGGTGTGTGTGTGTGTGTGTGTGTGTGTGTGTGTGTGTGTGTGTGTGTGTGTGTGTGTGTGTGTGGTCAAAAACTGTATGTGCTTCTGGTTCTCACCCAAAGAACTAAAGGCTAGCTGTGTAGGCTAGCTGTTCATTTATATTTGTTTATATTTTATTTGAAAGGTTATTTTGGGGAAACTTCTTTTGATTAAACTAACTTAACTCAACTATTTAAACAATAACTAAAACAATAATCTTCATTGTCTCTATTTTTACATGGTTGGTACCAAATTTGGGCCCTTACCATACTGCCAAGAATAAAAATCAGGTGGAGAAATACCGATTTATTGTGTTGGCTGAGTATCACGACACTGGCAAGATAACACTAAGCAAAAATACATCAGGAAACTATAATTCTGTGTCAATCACCCACGACCTAAACGTGTTACGACTAAAGTAAGAGCCATCTTGGTGTTGGAACACAGTGTGTCTCATGGGTACTCAGCCACATGGTCTGATAGTTTTGGTGGTCAACAGGTCAGCTGTGAGAGCTCTGCAGCTGTCTGATAACGGCTCCTATGGGTGGAGTGTGTCCTCACCTAAGCATGTGTGCTTTTTAATTTTTCCAAAGGGACAAGCAGCTCTATAGAAACCAACACCATGAAGAACATGAGAGGATTCTGTCATCTTCTGACACTCTGACACATCTGCAGTAATTGCAAAGCCAATTAGCTTGTAGTCCATGTCTAAAGCACTTATTTACAGATAGATAGTTTGGCATCGGTAGACTGAGTTTTCATTTATCTCATTTCAACTCATTTAGCACTCATGTTCTTTTTGTAAATTAATGAATATACAGTGTAATGGTCTGTTAACGCAATATTGATGAGATGATGCTGATAGTAATGAGATGCCCAAAGTTAATCAAAGTGTTTCCAAATGGAGGAGCACATGCATCCACATGTATTCACCCTACTTCATCCTCCAGCTCGCCATTAATTTAATTGGCCAGGCTTGTTAGTTGTTTTTTCGGTTTCTTATCCACCATGGAAAGCCACATAGTTATCAATTATTCTCTGATGGATTTTCAAGCAGTAGTATGCCATTGAAATGTTATGTTGTCATGTTTTAATATTCTCTGGCCCATAGTGTAATCAAAGGCTGCTATACAGTATGTGACCAAGGAAACGTTTTATACCTCGTTTGATCAATTACGTTTTTAAATTTTTTAATTGTTTCATTTCTAAGCTTTACTTCTCATACTTTTTACGTTGCAATTTTTACCCTTTTGTTTTTTAAGCTTTATTTCCCCATTGTGTTGGATCCAACAGAGCCCATTTTTACTTATGCGTAATAACAGTAATAATGATAATTAATAATTGCAAAATCAACTAATTTCCTCCTTTCATTAAGTGTTCTTTTCTTCTGACCTTATGATCTTAAAAACCCTAATATGTTGAAATTTAGATTCTTTTGAAAAAAGTCATTCACAAACTAAGAAATCTACAGTACATATATACTGCATAGTGATTAATTGTGTTTAACCAGGTTTTACACCTGAAATAACAATTACAAACTGACGTAATGTGTTTTTGTTGCAGACTGAAACATGTCATAGGTTGAAAATACAAATTTTCAAGCAATTCTTGTAAAAAAGGACCCATATCAAATTTGTATTCATTTTTCAAAATAAAAGCAAAAAGATAAACAGCGAAAAATGTCTTGTTTTCTCAAAATTGAAAGGAAAAAATGAAATAAAAATGAAAATTGATTTTACAATTCACAATTTGGTGCTTAAATGAAAAATGGAAAACAATGGAAAATGAGCGTATCATCACTTATTTTCTGCTTATGGCAGAAATGTGGAACAGATCTTGATTTGTGCGGTGTCGTAAATCTTCGTACAATAGAAGTATCATCTTGCGAATTGCACATGACGGATCATGCAGGCAGCACCAATTGGGTATGACCATAGACAGTTAAAGAAGTGGACAAACAGATCCGTTGTTCTGGACAGAGACTGGTGAAGATAAATAGAAGCACTTTTTCCGGTGATGGTTAGGCGTTATTGCGCAGTCTCCGACTGAGCTTGAAGACATATGTGACAGAAGCTACCTGTCGGAAAGTTGTAAGTCTTCTGGTAGCTGTGCCAAGAAAAATCGTAATCATTCTGAATCAACAGAGACGGCGAAGGTATATGTTAGGAGATAACATGGACACTGGCTCATTACTGCTAACTAACATACCTGGGTATGACAGCTTCCCCTTCTCACCAGCATAAGTTCCTCCATTCAGAGGCATCACTCTTGGATTGTGGGATTGTTCAGGATTGTGGGTAATGAAATCCTTATCCAAGACATCAGGGATAAAAGAACAAACCTCAAAACAAGGTTTGGTGCCCCATACACCAACCCCAGGATTTGGTTTGGAATCATGATTTTTGACCCATGATTCTGATACAAACCTCGATTCTTTTGGAGTGTGGGGGGTGGAGGAGAGTTATAATCAATTAACGTAGTACAACATGTTTTCTGCCACATGGCATCGTTTTGTCATTGATTACATCCAACTTTGCAAAACAGTTAAACAACAGATACCTAATTTGTTGATATTGATTGATTTCAATGTTGATTGATCCAACACCAAAGATTCTTTTTTACCTTAAAATAATGTTCCCAAAATCTTTTCAATGGTTCATTAACTCGTTCGAATGAGACATAAGAATAATGGTAATGGTAAAAATAGTGGACAATTCCAACCTATAGGGGGACCGAAGAGGAAAAGTGCTTTGGTGCCTACTGGAAAGGTGCTGGTTGACAAGCAAGTAGCTAATGCTTGGTATATAACGTTAACTAATTCTTGGTGGGTAACATAAGATTACGACATTGTTCAACACACTCAGTTATTTTTAGTATGATTGTTTTGACCACGGTTTTTGATCTATCCCACAAATTCATCAGTAACGTTTACTGTATAGACAGAAGACTTATCAAATGAAAGCTGACAACAGCCCTAAGGACACAACCACAGTCAGCCCCCAGCCAGCTAGCAGCCATCCCCGTCAGCACTTAACTCCGGTGCTAAGGACACTAGAACAGTGGCTTTTTGTAACTTTACACCTCTTTTGCTTTTTCCCCCTTTTGCCTTTAGCTGTCTTTACAGTTAGCTAAATTTACCAGACAAAACAGGGGTAAGGCACCAAATGGACTAATACTACTACATTGCATTGTATTTTTACTTTCGGAACCCATTGCGGGCGTGACTGTTGAGCTTTATTGTTGGCCTATTTTTAACATTGTGCAGTTTCACCTGCACAGCTGATGTGATCCATACATTTCCATTAGCATTATAACGAAAGGGTTGTTTAACCCGATGAATCACTTTAACTAAGTATGTAGTTTCTCTCTTCCTCTGTGTTTCCTGATTTATTTTCATTAAAATGTTACTACTTTTTTTATAGTTTAATAGCGGACCTTCCCTTCCTACATGTATTGATAGTGCAGTAGAGATCACTTCCGGGTTATGCAATTTAAAAAAATATATAAAAATTGGATGAATAACTCAATTTTTCCATTTTTCATTTGAGCACAACACCAGATATTTTTTCATTTTGGTTTTGGACAGATTGGATCCAGGTGTACACTTCATATTTGCCTTTTAAATTTTCACACCCATGCCTCCATTCCTTATCCTTCTCATTCATTCATTGCATCCACCAGTAATTTACAACTGTGTCACCCTGCACAAGTCCACTGTTATTAATGTATCGTTGTCGATGATTCATTTTATTACTGTGGCAGGTGCCGTTTCTGAAGGCCACTACAGTTAGACGCATCTAACTAAAATGGAAGGAGTCTCTGTATGTGTGTATGTATGTACACATTGTGCAGTATATTAAGGAGCGATATTAACTGTAACACTGCCAAACGGCATGTTGGGTACAGATCCCTCCCCATCGCTCGCTACAGTACATTACAGTACTGTATCGAGTACTGTAATGTACTATGTGTGGTAAGGGCCCACATTTGTTACCAACCATGTAAAATAGAGACAATGAAGATTATTGGTTTAGTATTGTTTAATTAGTTGAGTTAAGTTAGTTTAATCAAAAGAGGTGTTCTCAAAATAACCTTTCAAATAAAATATAAACAAATATAAGTGAATAGCTAGCCTACATCAATAAAAAAAAGATATGTATTGTACTGTAGAATACAGTATAGTACAGACCAGAGATGTTACAAACTTAAACATTTCAAGCTTTCAGAAATAAGGCTTTTGTCCCCAGAAATAGCCTGGTCCCAAATGGCTAGCTGCTAGCAAATAAATTGTTTACTCTAGCACTGCTTGGGTACGCAACTATGTCTTGGCAGGTGTATTGCTTAGGACCCGAGGAAGCGCAGTGTTGAGTGTGAAGTTGTTAGGATGAGCGGTTCTCGAGGAAAAAAAATCGCTCTTGTTTAAAGGACAAAGGGAACGGCTCTGCAGCCCCTTTGCATCTGGGTGGAGATGTGTACATGGTTGAGGAGTACATATACCTGGGAGTTAACATTGACAAAAGGCTGAACTAGAAGAGCAACAGCCCGGCTGCATACAAGAAAGGGATGAGCAGACTCTATTTCCTGAGGAAGCTGAGATCTTTTGACGTGTGCAACTAAATGTTGAAGATGTTCTACCAGTCTGTTGCAACCCTGAACACCCTCTCCACCCCACACTGGTCCATCAGCAGAGTACCTTCTCCAAAAGGCTTCGACGTTGCACGGGCCGCTACAAGAAATAATGTCGGCCTCATTCCATGAAACTGTTCAACAATTCACAGCTGTGTTAGATAACTATTTAATTACCTCACACATTATAATATTGCATTATTATGCTAATTGCACACAGGTCACTTCATATTTAATATCAACGTAAAAAATAAATATTTTGTGATATATACTATATATCTAGGTTGTAAATATTACTCTACACTTGTACTGTATATACATGTGCATTTGCTTTTCTTTTCTTATCTTATTTTATTTCATCTTATTTTATTACGTCTAGTATATTTCTTGTATTTTTGTTTTGTGTGAGAGTGAGTATGTGCCCATTCCAAACCGGCACGTTTTGAACGGGCACTGGACTAGTACAGACAAAGCACACATGCCTGGCTGATATTGGCCATAGTCACAGCCAACACAAAGTAATCTGGCAGTGCAACTGTATGGCTTGCAGTCTGTTTTGTTCAGCTCAGTCAACATGTTGAATTTAATTTCCTTTCTCTGTCCTTCAGCTGGCGGATTTTTTTTCATTTCATCCCAGGGCAATATTTCCTTTTGTGTGCTTTGTTTTCACATACATTTTCCTTCCATCTACATACATCTTTCCTCTTCATAATCACGTATAATTTTACACTTACATGTATATAAATATATGTATCTCTTTGTTTGTTTTTGCTGGTGTCGATGAGTATTTGTCTGTGGGTCTAAATGGTGTTGGTTTGTCTCCTCATCTGTCTCTCCTTCTTGGTCTGTTTGTTTTCCTTCACTTTCTCTTGCAACCCCCCATACATTATCACACACACTCATGCATATTTTTCCCAGGTTTCCTTAAATCTCCCCACTGCTGAGAAAGTGACTGACAGCACTATATGCACAGTCTGCAAAGGACTGATGGGGATTTTAACCAGATACGTCACAACTAGAGAGGAAGAGAAAGAGGGAGGGAAAGAGGAGAGGAGGAGAGCGAACGAACAGAGACGGGAGAGAATGAGAGAGAGAGTACAGAGGGATATATTGAGTCAGAGCTGGTCTTCATGTTCCTCAGTGTGTAAGAGACAGAGGAATTGAGAGCAAGCAAGATGGAGTGCTGGCACAGATGAAGACTGTCCCTGGGTACGTATTTGTGGATGGCTACATTCGTGAATGTGAGTGTGTGCACATGTGCTTGCATGTGCATACCTCTCTGTGTTAGAAGGGTGAGAGGGATTGAGTTCGTAAGCAACATGCTGCAAGTGATCGATTGAACGTGCGTACCTAAGCAGTGAATTTACGTGTTGTTACATAAGAAGCAGTGCGAGTGTCTGAGTGAGTGTAAGTATTAAAGATGGGAACAGGCAGTTTTGGGTCTCTATGTGCGTGTGTGTACTGTCTTAACACACGTGTGTGTTTGTGTGTGTGTCAGAGATATTCTACCTAAGTGCTGTAACTTAGTAGGAGGGATGTGCTCTGTGAAATGTAAGTTACAGCAGAGTTAAGTCTTGTTATTTTTGGATTTGGATGGTGTGTTGGCTCCAGCGTGTTCAGTATGTGGACATGTATGTCTGTGTGTAAGAAGGAGAGACTTGATATGTTTTACGATGCGTTTAGAGGTGTGGTATAGCATTACTGATGTAAACAATGTCTCACTGCAGTGCCTATGGTATTCTGTTTCAGATTTCTGTGTGGCTTCTACAAACATCTGAGGCAATGTAAGTGTAAACATGTGTACTGTATGTGACAACATACAGGAGGACATACAAGATAATTTACTTACATCAAGAAAGGGAAATCCCACAGCATTTTTAGCTACGAAAGAAGGGTGGACATCAACTAGAGTTGAAACATTTAATTTATTTCTTTATGTGCAAAAGATGAATCTTTATTTTTGATGAGCGATTTGAGAATTTAAGTCATTTTTTCCAGCTTCTGAAATGCGAAAATTTGCAGCTTGCTTTTTTTCTGATAAATATGAACGTAAAAGGATTATCTTTGGGTTTTTGGACTGTCAACTTGAGCTCTGGGAAAACCTGTCCCGGGCATTGTTAACTGTGTTCTGTCATTTACTCTTAACAATGA
The DNA here is from genome assembly GCF_013103735.1 of Etheostoma cragini. NCBI lineage: Eukaryota > Metazoa > Chordata > Actinopteri > Perciformes > Percidae > Etheostoma > Etheostoma cragini. The sequence continues at coordinate 15,352,340 of NC_048408.1, forward strand.
ATTAATTAACTTAAAAAATGACAGATTAACCGATAATGATGAGTAGTTTTATCCCTGAGTCAACACTTTGATGTGAGTTTTCAAAGCGACACAAGAATAACAGTGAGCCAAACAGGTTAATCATTTGCATTAACTCGAGATGCATCAGTCAAAAACTAGAAGAGCAACATTATTTCATTTTTGGGGGAAGAATGGACTTATAAATCATGAACGGACGAGCTAAATGGACAAAATGCCCACCCATAAAAGGACAGGTCTCAAGTTGACACTACAACAGCAGTGACATGATGGACATATGCAATAATAAGGAGTGGCTGATAAGTCACAGGATGTATGGGCAGTTGTGTCATATAGTGAAGGTATGTTTTAGCAGCTAAAGACTATATAATTTCTTTTAATCTAGTTGTTTTTGTCTTTTCCAGTGTAAAGTGGGACATCACTGTCTGGTATACACAGAAAGCCGTTTGAAGTTTGTCCCTGTGATCACTGTAATCAGACCAGCTCTTGAAATAATAAAAACATGGTGGCACTGCGGGAGTGCGTAAGAGATAACATGGCTTCAGTCTCTCTTAATCACTGTAAGGGGATATTTGGAATGGACCACTGGAGGAAAATAGGGGAGGGTCATGTCTTGTTATTCTTTGTTAAGGTGAAGCTCATCCAACTTTTTTAAGTCTAGGGGGGAGGGTTACCCAACTTGTGTATTCATGAAAACAGCTACATTTCAAAGTGGCTTGTTAGATGCATATTTTCCATGTAGCTCTCTCAATCTCGGCCCCCCATAGCTAGCAGATGAGTCCCTCCCTGTTTAGTCAGCCAGACAATTTGAGCTGTAGCTTTGTAGAGACTGTGCAATTTCTCAAACTGAATAAATCCCGCCCTCACATATGAACACAAAACTGTTTTGCTAGTTCCTTCGTGTTGTAACTAAGACATCTGCTGAAAGAATAATGTTGTTCATTAACATAGTTGCCATACTGTTAAGTTCAAAAACATCGAAAACACCAATGTACAAAAACATAGCGGACCAGACGCAATCTTTTATTTCGAAAAGTCAAAACTAACGGACAGTACGCAGCCAGGAGGGCATGAGAAAGGAGGTCTCCAGGCTGCAGCCTTATCTGACTCAAATATCCATTCGGTCCCAGTGATTATTTGTGAAAAGGTGGTAGCGTGCAAGCTCCCAAATTGATGCTTCTCTGAGAAATGTAGTTTTGTTCAGCTTCAGCAGCTTTACTTACGTTAAAATATACAATGACTGACAGTCTCAGCGTTTTATTGTTTTATTTCATGTGAATACTAGTTTACTAGAGGAGTAACTTAGTAGTTGAAGTAATGCTTTAGTACAGGAAGTGTGCATTTAATTTCCAGACTTATTGTGTTTCCACAACAATGTTAGTGAGTAAATCTACTGAAATGGCCACCATAACCGTGGAGTGTAAGATGAGAAGGCAGAGGTTTGTCATGGATGTCATGATTGAAAAAAAAAAAAACAATGGCGTCTGTACATCTTTGCCAAGCGCAAACCAGAACAGAACTCATTAATACATTGTTGGGGAGGGTCATGCATTTTTTCCCCCAATCATTTTGTAGGGTTATTGAAAAAAATAGTATTTGGCAAAGGGAGGGTAAAGTCTTTTTTTACTATAGACCCCAAAACTCCTCCGTTAGACCCTTAAATGAAAAACAAACAGTCCCTAGGAGAATATAGGAAATAATAACATTTGGCTTAACGAGGTTGGAGTTTTGGCAACAGTTATTATTTTTCATTTGGTGACAAATATGTCAAGGACCGAGAAAGGCTTCATAGTATTATGTAAATATTGCTCAGGGGACATGCAGATGAGAGAACGAGGAGTGAAAGAGAGAGATAAGGGAAGGATTAGAGTGAAGTGCAGATACACAAGTGACATCACTTCTTCATACTTTACAGCACTACATTGAATATTAATTCAGAGCACAGACTTGGTGTGCTGACACAATGTGTGAGTCACACTTGAAGTGCCAAAGGTTCTAGCAGATTCTATTTTAGCTGTTGAGAAGTCAGGTTTGCATCAATGGACGGAAATAGAAATGTTCTTCAGAAAGAAATGTTTTACATGTGTCGCGATTTATTCAATATCTTGTTAACGTTGACTTGCCTTGTCTATAATTGACCCCTGTTGCTGCTGTACAAACTCCCAGAAAGTAGTGAGTTGGACACTCCGAACAGGCGAATGATATAGCTGTTATTTAGTTTTTCTCATTTGGTTCCTCAGCTCTTGTTCTTCCCAGCTGTATTCTCGGTTTTGTCTTTCTCACCTCATTCATCTCCTTCTGTCTTCCTTTTATATTGCACAGTCTCGTTCGACAGTCCACATGAGCGTCTCCAAACCCCCACCACCCCCCTCCACCACCCACCTGGCCATCCCTCCTTCCTCCACCTCAACACCTTCCTCCACCGCCTCAACTGCATCCTCCCCCTTGGCGATGCCCCACTCTACCGGCCCGCCCCCTCCCTCGCCGGTCAAGATCTCTATGCAGGAGCACTTTGCCATCAACGTGTGCCCGGGACCCATCCTCCCCATCCCACAGATCTCAGACTTCTTTCCCCGTTTCCACGACTACCCCTGCACGCCACCGCCTCCGAGAGAGAAGAAGATCCTAAAAGAGGAGACTTTCAACGGGGAGACGGGTGGCGGATACAAGGATGGGGAGAGGAGGCTGGACATCGACGGAGACAGGGAGGAGGCGATCGACTCTGACGATGATGACAGTGAGTTCTGACCAGGGTGAACAAAGTTTAGTGGTGGAAAGGTTGACCTTAATGTTCTGTGTGTGAATGTTTATTCCTGCAAAAATGACAAGTGAACAAACCCTTTCTAAACTTTGGAGAGGAGTCATCTTTTTTATTTTTTTATTTTTTTTCTACTCAAAATGAGTTTCAGCATTTTCCTCAGAAACACAACATATGCTTGCAGAGTAATTGTGGATTCAAGCATTTTTCGAAGAGTGTTTGTCACTCCCACTTTATTTGACACAGTGCCTCCGATGATTTACTAGACAATGTAGCAATAGTAGGACTCAGCCTGCAAAGTTTCTGCTCATTCCCAAACAGTAATCAAACAAGACAGATCAATTCATATTAGGCAGCATCATGTTTTTAGGAAGCCATCTGCTAAAATATGACTCAGCTTGTGTGTGTGTGTGTGTGTGTGTGTGTGTG
>NC_048408.1:15355554-15368338 GCF_013103735.1 Etheostoma cragini
TGTGTGTGTGTGTGTGTGTGTGTGTGAGCTTGTCTTTCCCTTCACTGGCAGTAATTGCCATGGTTTGTGTTGTTTTCAGCCTACCTAGGAACGTTGGAGTTCACCCTGCTCTTTGATCAGGAGAACAACTGCCTTCATTGTACTATTCACAAGGCAAAGGTACATACAATTTTAATATCTTCATTGTTTAAACGGACTGTGTGGTTGCATAATCCTCCTTGAAGTCCCAATGAAAACAATTCTCCTGTGATGCTTTTACGTTTGCACAAGACGTCAGACTGATTTCTCTCAACCTTTTTAAAGTATTGTGTTCGCAACACCCTCAGCAGCTTGTCAATTCAAGAATAAATTATCCCATTCCATAGTTAAAGGAGCCTTGTAGCACATATTGTGTACTGTGACATGATGTCAATTATGTTAATCACAATGAACGATTCTCTTGAGGACAACAGAAAAAAATCAAGGATGGTAAAAAATAGTAACATGGAAAGGAACCCCTATGAACACTGTAGAGATGTAGCTACAGAAGAAGAGCTCTGGCATGTCTGCTGTCTTTTTGTAACCCTGTCAGTTGTGTGAAATGTTTGAGGGCATGATGATGTCACCTTTGACACTACAGTATGTGTGTCTGTGTGTCTGTGTCTGCTTGTGTCCACAGGGACTGAAAGCCATGGACTCCAATGGACTGGCTGATCCATACGTCAAGCTTCATCTTCTCCCCGGGGCTAGCAAGGTCATTGCTCCAACCTTACCTCAGTAGCAATTAACGTAACTTACTACCACACTGAGCTATTCCAGACACTGACACTCCCTCCGGAAAACCCCACATCACATAGAAACTGCTGACAAAAGGAGATGATTTATAGAAATGACTGAAAATAGGACATATTTTATACTTTATTTAATATTTTTACTTTTTGCAAATAATACTCTCCCTTGTTGATTCAGACACCATAAAAAGAAGTCAAAACATTTTGCAAAAAACCTAACATGACAGCGGTTAATGTGTAGTGTTGAGTGGAGAGCTTTTCGGTTGGTTACTGCTTAATGTGGCTCGTCCAATGCTCTGCTTTATCGAGCACAAACACGTTCTGGACTGCTGCACCACTCTTGTCTCGTTTTTTAACTCAGCAGCAGGAAAGATAAGGCTTGCCACAACAGCAAACCCCAGCTATGGCAGAATGCAACCTGTTGTCAGACATTTTGGCTCAGGGTTGACATGAAATGAAGTTAGTGCAGAAAGGACGGTGAGCCAAGATAGGAGTAACGTGTCAACTATCCAAGGTCTAAGTTGCTAACAATAACAACATCTTAGGGATTTTTGTCCTCCAGCCTGTCTTCTCCCTTGTTGTTTTTGCTCTCCTTTCGCCACTTCCTACCCCTATCTCTGTCTCGATCTCACTATCTGGCTGGGACCCTCTTTGACCTTGAAATACCAACAGTGTGTGGAGAGAAAAGGGGGGAGAGAGGGAGAGGAGAAAAGGATAGACGGATGAGGGGAGATCATCAGCAGGTGGTTGTCATGGAAACAGGGACGATTGTTACTCGGCTCACGTCAACAGGCGAGTATTGATGGGGGAGAGAGAGGGGTGGTAGAGGTGGTGGTGGGGGGCACGCTGAAAAAGCGTCAATGAGTAAGTTATGTACCCATGAACATACATTTATTTAATACGGGGACCACGTCTCTTGAAAAGTGGGAGCGTGCACGTGTCAAAGTGAGGGTAATGGACATGCACACACACCTACTCCTTGTCCATGTGCAGACTCTGCAATGCAAACGGTGTAGTGAATTATCCACAACACAAAAGGTTCCGGTTACTGCAAAAGAACTGAGTTATCAAAATATAGAGTGCAGAGGCACACGTCTCCTCTGTCTCACTCAGTTTTCCTCTTTCTCACTCTCCCGTCCTCCAGCACAAGCTCTTCAAACAGTTTACAGTCCAGCATGCTGTCTTTGTAATGTCTACAAACACTGTCAAGCCGTGCATGACCTTGCACAGACACATGCTAAGGCTGTAGTCACAGTGACAGAGATGCTGCCTTTATACCTCCTTCTTTATCACTCACTCCCTCATTCTTACACATAAGCTAGGGCACAGTAGTTGCCGGAGCCTCTGTGTCGGTCTTTAGTATTTTCATCTTCCCATTCCTTAACGAGGTACATGGAAGATTCACTCACAAGCTCTTCATCCACAGCTTTTGGAAATAAGGATTGAGAGAGGGGGGAGTGTGAAATAAGCAAAGAGATCCATGTAGACAGATGGAGAGAAAGAAGGGAGTGTGATGGGCAGATGGAGGGCTAGAGATAAAACATTTAAAAACAGATGCATAAGCACCAGCGTAGAGGGAAAATGGAGGCAGGCAGTGACAGAGGGCAGGGAGAGGGAACTGGTGTTTCATGTGTTTGTAGATGTAGCATGTGGTAGGATGTGTGTTCAGGAAACAAACCTAATTCAGTCAATTGGGATGTATGATTATTTGTGAAATTGTTTTGTTGTTGGATTGTGCTGGCAAACATACAGCTGTGCAAAACCGCTGTGAGTCGTGAGTCTGCTTGTGAATATCTCCTCCTGCACATTAATGAATCAAACAAATTACATAAATCAAAAACACTTGTTCCCTCCATGGAGCTAACTCCGGGGGGCTGAGTCTTGTAGATAAGCCAAAAGTTTTCAGCAGAAAATGGAGAATAAAAAGGGGTCAGTGATGGGAGGAAAGGGAGTAGGAAGGGAAGGTGACACAGGCAGAACAATGGAATGTGGGGACAAAAACAGACCAAGAGAGAGAAGATGGAAGAGAGGGCTCAGCATCTGGCCCTGAGGCATTAGCAAGAGGCTTACTGTGGCAAAAAGGAAGAGAGAGAGAAAGAGCGAAAAATGAGGTGTTTATCTGTAAAGCTTTAGACAGGAGCAATAGTATTTGAAGAGAATAGTCTTCACATTTTCTCTACCAACTGGACAGCCAGAGAGTATGTATACAGTAAGTACACTGGTGGAAGATCCTTCACTTGAATAAAAATAGCAACACATAATTTAAAGTATGAATACAAATTTTTGTTTAAGTATCAAATTATTAATAGCAAAAAAGATGAATTGGAATGTATTCAATATGCAGGGCTTCGTGTTAAAATTGAATATTTGTATCTGATGCATTACAATTTACACAGCTGCTTAATATAACTGGTTGAGATTTTTCTCTATATACTGTTCGAAATTTTAAAAGATAAGGCTGTCAGTGCTCTATATTTTTGTTATTGTCAACAAATCCCATGAAAAGACCAAAATCAACAATGTGTCTGTCCTTCTCTTAGTACTTTCAGACTGCTCCCCAAATTGTTCCCACTGAAGATGATGAAGAAATCTTTTTCAAAATGGGTCACCTTCTTTCAAATATATAACTCCCTAAAATCTGGGCACTGTAGTTCTGATCAAGTTACTCAGGCTGGACTAAATAATGCATTTGTTGTGGACTAATTTCAGTGGAGGGTTAATACACAATTGGTGATTTAGTGAGTATTTATGGCACCAGGACAGTCAATGTGAGGTTGACTTAAAATAGACTACAGTGTCCGGGGCCGCTGGCCTGTCCCTTCCTCTCGGAAGCAGCTGCAGGGCTTCCTGGGGATCATCAGTTTTTACCGGCATTACATCCAGAACAACAGTAACTGCTGTGGAGGTGTTTGACGGTATTCCACCTCAGCTCCCGTCCTAACCCTTCCTGAACCCTGGCGCCAGTTTGTGGTTGAGGTCAGTTTTTACGCAGGAGTAAGCACTGTTCTCTCTCAGCAATCTGTCCAGGTCCAGATGCTTTACTCCTGCACATTCTTGTCCCACTAACTACTAGTAACTACAACCCTAGCATGCTGACCTACTTGCAGTCCCTAGGACTGGTTGGGGGGGACCGACTTCTGGAACCTGGAATACATATGCACTGCTAAACTGCTGAACTCCTGCCAGGCCATGTGAGCTCTTTAACCTAATCGACTTTGTGCTACCGCCCAGGCTCAAAGAATGTGAAGCCAGATGCGCTGTCTGGCAAGTTCAAGTCCAAAGGAACTTCTGCTGAGCATGGGAAGATCCTTACCACTTCCTGCAACATTGGAGCAAGAATCAAACACAAGATAAAGCAGTCACATTTAGCTCATAGTGTTTGTTTTGTTAATCACCTTTAAGTCCCAGTTCATCTTCGCTCGCAGGTCCTCCAGTTTCACCTGGCCCATCATCCTGGGGTTGGATGTCAACTGGCTTTCCTAAGTCAATGTTTATGGCGTTCCTCGATGGAGTAGGACAACTGGCAGTTCATTGCCACCTGCCCGGTCTCCTTTCTTTGCAAGAACTCCAGCCAGGCTCCCGCAGGACTCCACCGCCTTCTGCCTGTTCCTCATTGGAGATGGCTCTGCAGTGCCTCTCCTCCAAAAAACCTGACTCCTGGCCCAAACAACTACTTTTGTTAATTGCTTTTACTGCACCTGGAACGGGGCACGTTCCAAACTTCTGAATGCTACCAGAAGAGTGCCAACCAGCCCCTCATTACTTTCCAGTAGTGTCTAGCTGGCTACGCGGTACCTCCCTTTAAACGGAGTCTGCAAAATTGAATCCTTGCTCTGTGGGCCCCTTCCCCATCTCCAAAGAGATCAACCCGCCTACACTGCGTCTTTGATTGTCGTTATGTTTAGATTTTCTAATCACATGAGCTCCCCTGGTTACACTAGTCCTGTGCAGATAGGGCTTTAGAGGCATGCTTTTGGGTTCAAACCAGTTTTTACTGAGCCCTTACAAGAAGTGCAATCCTAAATCAGTGGAGGCTTTGGATAATAATGGAGCTCTATGAAAAAGAGGAATAAGCTACTTTCTATTTGTTTCAATTCTATCAGTTTATTTTTAATGGGATTTTTTTACAATGAGAAAAAAATATCTAATAATATTACCAGACTTATCATTTAGCATGCTGTATTTATTTCCTCACTAAAGGTATTTCAAATGCAGTCTTGGGCAAGTTACTAAGTAATTAGTTACGTTACTTTCAAGTACATTTTGAAATGCTCAAATGTGACCCCACCTCCACCCGTCTTAAAGAGAACTTAAAATGAATGTATTTATATATATGTTCAATGATTTATGATAAATCTGAATATTATAATGAAATGGACACTTGTTACAAAATATATACACTCTTTGTAGTACAAATAACATAAGTGCCCTGATGTGTACTTGCGCTGTTGTGTGCGTCGAGCCGGCGTGTGTGCGTGTGCGTGTGTGTGTGTGCGTGTGTGTGTGTGTGTGTGTGTGTGTGTGTGTGTGTGTGTGTGTGTGTGTGTTTTAGAGCGAGGCAGAAGTGAGCTGGGACAGCAATTAGCTTCAGAGCGAGTACCCACTCTAGATTCATAGTGCCTATGTTTTCTGACTACAGTGGAAAATCTTTAGGAATCTTTAGGGTGGCAGTAGCTCAGTTCAGGGATTGGGAACCGGAGGGTTGCTGGTTCAAGTCCACATACTGACCAAAGTATGGTGGTTGGTAGCTGGAAAGGTGTCAGTTCACCTCCTGGGCACTGCCAAGGTGCTCGGAGCGCCTTTCCAAGGCCAGCCCCCTCACTTTGACATCTCTCCATTTAGTGCATGTATTGGTACAGAGCATGTGTGTGTAATTCAGGCCTGTGTGTAATAATAACAGATTATAATTTCCCCTTGTGGAACTAATAAAGGATACATTATTATTATTATTATTATTATTATTATTATTAGTAGTAGTAGTAGTAGTAGTAGTATTAACTTCCATTAAAAATCCAAAATCAAAATTTTAACAAGATGAATTCATCCTTAAGGCCTTAGGTAGGTTTGCAAAGATCCAGGACATAACAATTTGAACATGAACAACTTCTCAGTCCCTCCTCCCTTTCCGCTGAAGCCTAAAACGGTCTCCCAAGCCCCTTCCCTCTAGCTGTGGAGAGCAGGGGAAACCAATCTGCAGCTGGTGGGAGGGGAGGATACTATAAAATGCGTGTGCACGTGCAGTTATTGGGCTCATTCTAGATGAGCCAGGTTGATTGATCACCGGCGATCAACCGTTGCATGCCGGTTAGAATTGTGTCCGACTTGATCCCGACTTCCTCTGACGTCATGCACACATGGGTAACAGAAATCTCAATAGGGAGCAAGGCGGCCACAGTTCTGAGACGCAGGCAGCGCAGTTGCTTTTCACCTACTGCAAGAGCAAGGCGGACCCAGAGCGTGCTGGGAAAAGCCGGCTTCTCGGCTGATTTACACCTAACTGGTTAACAAACGACTCAACATGATGACGTTTTATATAAACTTTTTGTTGTTTTTGAATGGGATTTTAATTGCTATTTGTCTGATTTAAAGACTCATTCTGTACAGAACACACGTTTTGTGGCTGATGGTGATGTTTAGAAATCAGAGAGACCAAATCTGTTCAGATCTTGGCTCATCTACAGTCTTTTGTTAATTAAAATCAGCATAAGATTCCAGCAAAACATTTTGAGAGCTACGCTGTCCTAATTAAAACAACTAGAGACTGTGTACCAGCTGATGTGTGGGTCTGATTATATTTTATTAAATCTGAATCGCACCACAGTGTTTTGTCCCTTCTTGTTCAGCCTGAAGGCTGCTGAAAACGGCTGGAAACTGTCCGACTTTACCGCAGCTTTTTGTCACCGCCCCCTGCTGCTGCCGCCTGCTCTCTTCCACTTTACAGGGGAGGCCCAGTTCATCTCAAACGAGCCTATTGAAACGCAATTAGACGCTCCCTGGCCCTGATTGGTGCATCTAAACAGGGAACGTTGGACTTTTGCTAATTGCATTACAGCCTGTAGGTGGTGCCAGATATTTTTTTTAATTACCTGCTTCATGTATTTCTCCTCAAACATAGGGTCTCAGCCAATATGACAGAAAGTTAGTTTCATAAGGCTAACCTACTGCACCTTTAAGGTAACAGTGGGAAATGTTGCTGTAAACTTAATTTCTGTATGGTAAGGCTTAAAGGTCTTTTGGACACGTTCTTTCTTGGAAAGATTAAAGTTTTCATGCTAAATGTTTTATGCAACTTAATTGGCTACTGTTTGAAGCACAGTGCTTATTTTTGAGGTCTGACTACAAAATGATCACTGGCTAATGCTAAAGCATGTCTTATCATGTTGGGGAGGAGACAGACTGCTAGGTGAGGCAAGGGAAGCCTTGCGTCCTCTCACTCTCCTCTACAAAGTAGGCAGCAGATGTCTGCGATTTCCTGAGGGACAGAGATAAATGATGTTTTCCCACTTTTTTTGTCTCCCTCCTTCTTTGTTGATGTTATAGTGTCACTCATTCTGCTTCCTTTTCATGATCCTTTATTCTTTTTCTTTAATTCTGATCTGAGTTTGCTTCTTTACCCTTAAAACATTCCTCTTTTTTATCCTTCCCTTTCCATGAATTTCATTTCACATTTCTTCTTTTTGTCTCATCAGGCAAACAAGCTACGCACAAAAACCCTGAAGAATACACTGAACCCAGTGTGGAACGAAACGCTGATGTATCATGGCATCACAGCAGCCGACATGACCACCAAAACGCTCAGGTAAGTGCACCGCTTTGAATTTGACTCTGGATAGCAATTAGCACTATTCCCCTGACAGCCAAATGACCAGTTCATTATACGGTGGATTACGATCCATGCTTCCAATCCTCCAGTGAACTGCCAGCAGTCGTCTTTGCTACCCAGGGGGCTTTTCCAGGTAATTCATTATTTCAGCCGGGCGACGCCAGCCAACTGTTCCACTTGCTGTTGCTGAGGTAACTGCTCAGGTGTTGGCTGCGTGGCAGGTCTCCAACCCCTCCATCCCACAGTGCATTCCATATGGAGTGATTGAGCTCATGCGTAGCCATCTTGGCCCAAAAAGTCTGACGCACTGGTGTCATCCTGCATGTGTACGTTGATTCAGAGACAATTTTTCATGTGTTTTGTTTGTGAACGTGTGCACTGTGTACAATCAGTGTCAGTGTCAGTTTACTCAGCAGATTCATAATAGGGTTGGATGGTATTGTCTATCCTGCGGAAACCCAAGCACGGACGCAATGACGCACACATGAATCCCTTCTGCACCACACACAAATGCAGCTAGTCAGGTGTGTGTTTGTGCTTATCCTCTTCTGTGTATGTCAAGGGCAATCCCTGGCAGGAAAGAACATGCATGGCTGCTCTTCTGTATGTAGAGAAGACACACACATACACAAACAACACACGTCCTTCAGATCCTACAAACACACACGCATTCAGAAAACATCGTTCACTCTCCCTCCTCCCTCCCACACACACACACACGCGTACACACCCACACCCGCACGAGGAGACACCCCTCAAACTAAAGGAAACCCACCTGACCTCCATTCAAGGACATAGCCCACAGACACAAACCAGCATGAGGGCTCTGGGTAGCCAAAATAAGGAAGAGGAGGAGGAGCGTGACCGGTGTCAAGCAAGAGATGCAGAGAGAGAGAGAGAGAGAGAGAGAGAGAGAGAGAAAGAGCTAAGGGCTGCCGAGATCAACTAAGAGAAGAGATGGGAAATCGTGAATGATGTCAAGTGACAGAAAAGGCGCTGTGTAAAAGGAAACTACGGAGGCCAAGATTAAAGAAGATGACCAATTGCAGGGTTGGAGAGAATCCATGGGACAATTACAAGAGAGAGATTAGTTTACGAGAGTGTAGTGAGACGCACAAAGTGATTAATGAGGAATATCACTTAGCTGAATTGAAAAAGGGCAAATTGCGGGGAGGAGTTCATTCAAAGAGGAGCCAAAAAACGAAAGAATGACAACAGTGAGAAACCAATGAGACAACAAACGAGCAGGAGTGAATGAAACGCAGTCCGACATTGAGGAATGGGGGAAAGCGACGGACAGTGGGAGATGGAGAGAGGAAGAAAATCTGCTCAAACTCTCTGTGGATGTCTTCTGGCGCTAGCACGATACCTCGGCCAATAGACAGACTTTGCTCTCATTACTCTACAGAAAGCAGTGAACAGTCAGAAAATGGAGAAACCGACAGGGAGGAAAGTGAGGAAACATCTCTCCCCGGAGAGATGTTTCCTCACTCTCGCTCTTCCGGTCCCAGGACGGTGCAGAGGAAGGGATGGTGTACTCTTTGATCCCTGTGCTCTCTGATCTACAGACATAGCCTCCCTGTAGACCTCCCTGAAGGCCTAAAGAGTGCAAAGTTTATAGTATAACTTGGCCATACTGAAGTCATAACAAACCCTTTAAATCAAGGCCGGACTGGGACCACTTTTCAGCCCGGGAGTTTCAGGCCCAAGACCGGCCCGCTTTTTTAATGGTGGGGGACATTGGATAAATGAAGCAACAGTTCAGCTGTCACTCTCCTGTAGTTTTTATTAATACCATGGTTCAACAAATAATGTAAACGTTAAATCATATTTCACTTAAGCTGAGAAGTTAACAAAAATATTCCACAATTCCACAAGGATAGGTTGATAAATTAACAAAAGCAGAAAGAAATAAAGTAGTAAAACATTTTAAATGTATCCAACTCTTCCAGAAAGATGCATATTGAACTGCTACACTTCAATTCACAGTACAGTATTTAGGCTCATCATTTTCAGTGGGGCTTATCTGCTGATCAGATGCTACAAAAAATAACTAAGAGGTCATTTTACTGCATACACAGATCAAGCTTGAGTTTTGTTATCAATGTTTGCACAATATTTGCAAAGTCTATGAAAACGATTTAACCAAATGAATATGTTGCTAATGCTAATAATCAGGCCTAGGCTATATCTCTCTTTACCAGTTGCCACTTGTGATTGTCCTCTTGAAAATTGAAAATCTGTAAGCTTGGCACATTTGGCACCCTCCTGGCTTCTTTCTCCCATCAATCCTCCCTAACGCGTCTCAGCAGCCAACTAACTCAGTTTGAGAGGGGAGAACTCCCTCACATTACACTCCCATGCAGAGGCTGCGTTGTCAGAATGTGAATGTGTGTAGCCTACTTTCAGAGAAGATAGACTAACATGACAAATGTCTACAACAAAACAATCGACTGGCCCAAAAGTGAAGCGGCCCATCTGGGAATTCTCCTGATTCTCCCGATTACCCACCAAGGGCCTCCGTTAAATTTTAGATGAATGCAATCAATAAAACTAATACATAGAGCTTGAATTGTTGAATGTAAACAAATCCAATGGCTGTTGCAGAAAACGTCCGTCAATAAATAGTTTCAAAAAGAAGATTGGATGTCATGAAAATCCTTATGATTGTTTCTTGAAGCAATTTTTTACTTTTTGTTACTTCAGCCCACAACAAAGAAAGCGATAAAAGCTGGAATGCAGCCAAAAACGTATGAGTCACTTAAAGTTTCTTTGGTGTCAAGTCCATTCTGCCACACTGCTTTTTGTACTGAAGGATACATTGTGGAAAAAGATTATGCAGTGTGTAAAGTGGAGGGAGAAGACTGGCTTTGTTTTGTTTATTTATTTATTTTGCCTTTCATTCACTCATTTGCAGTTACAAAGATTATTTAAAGCCATTCTGCTGACGCAAAATGCACTTAAATAGAAAGGGAGAGCTAAATAGAAGCCGTTGCATGTTATGAAATGGCTCTGGGAAAAAAAATCTCTTTTTTTTTTGCAATAAAAATTGTTTTATTGCAGTGAGGCAACATGACTTTGAGATTAGGTCCATACTTTTCTATGAATTGCTGTAGTCTGCCTCTGCCTTTGGGCATATTTCAAATGATTACAGTTTTTGCCCATTGCTTGAACACATTATGCAAAACTTGGCTCATTGTGTCAAAACTCCACACACAAGCAAATAAGACACAACACTGGGAAATAAACCATTCACATCCATGTCAAATTGAAACTCTGCTGTCAAAACAAAATGTTGCTCTGATGACAAAATGATACCCACTTGCGTCATATAAATACACTTTCAGATCAGCAGTAACACACTAGTCTCCTTTAAATAAAACACTGCAGTCTTTTGTTTTCACTGTTTTCATTCAGTTTCACAGAGGGCATGTTTTCACAACAACCAAAAACGAAAAACTGAATTCTAAATCAGTATATTTTACAGTACAGTAAATTCAGATAAATTAAAAAATAAAACAAACAATACACTACTTTAAACACAGAAAAAAACAATTGTGCGCAAGTGGACTTATGGATCCTGCCGTCTGATGGGGTCTGGCCACAGGCTCTCATCAACATCACAAGCAATGTCTTCACTCTTTAAGCATTGTGGAGAATATCCCCCTGTGTGCTGAATCCATCCTTGGATTGACCTCACCTCAATGTTGCCGCATTCCTGTTCCATTTCCTGCAGAAGAGGCATAGGAGCATGTGGTTGGCGGTCATATTCGCGCCATTTCCAAGGGGGAAAAAAAATCGTCAGTAGGATTTAGAAATGGCGAGTAAGGGGGCAAGTACACAACTTCAAATTGATTATGGTTGGTGAACCAGTTCTGGACCAGAGCAGCCTGATGGAAACTAACATTATCCCAGACAACAACAAACCTGGGCTGCTCTGGTCCATCCTGTGCAACTGCATCATGAAGTGCATCTAGGAATGTGATTATGTGGTGCGCATTATAGGGACCCAGTTTTGCATGATGGTGCAGTAGCCCTTGAAGACTCTTGGCAGCACACAATGGGATATTTTCCCCCGTGCCGCCCCTGGACGTGCACAATTACACTTTGGCCAGTTATATTACGTCCCCTTCGGCGGATTTTGCAAAGGTTGAATCCAGCCTCGTCAATGTATGATATTGTTGCTGGTGGAGGGGGATTGCATTGTTTGCTCTGACTAGGTTCACTTTGTTGGCGTCCACCTCAGTAGGTTTTCTAGCCATTCTGTAGAAAAATCCCACTACAAATTGTTTTGGTTTGCTTCTTTTTTACAGTACTGTGTATACTGAATTTTACTGTATTTACCACACACAGTGCTGAAACATCGCAGCACAGTTATCACGGTATGTTTCACAAAACCACAACTTTTGTTGGAAAAGGAGCATTGGCCACCCTGCAATACAATACATGTGACACGGTAATGTGATGTTGTACAGTACTGTAAATACTCTAGATACAATAGAGAGTTGAAGACATACCTGTTTTCAAGTTGGAATGTCCTTTTTATAATAGATTAAACTGTGAAATGGCTTAGACTAGGTTGGAATCTCTGTCCAACTTCCCTCAAAGTCAGGCCATGGTTTATGACATGGTCCACCAAAGTTGCTCTTATGTCATCCAAAATAAGGGTCCTTGCGGTGCCTCTTCGACCACATCCTACTCTCTCTGTCTTCCTCTCCCTCTGCCTCTAGCTCTCCCTGCCTCCATGCTCGCAAAGTTCTCAAAATGGCTTAACTGAGGCCTTTTTGTAGCTGGCTGATTGGTGTTCAGTTTTGTAAGTCACTATTTTCAGGTGTGTGTCCACGTCTTTTCAGTCAACCAATGTGTGTTGTATTTTGAATAGATGTGTTTTCCCAATGGTACCCTAAGATTTCATTCAAATGTCTTATGTGTGAAATAGTGTATAGTGTCTAGGAGCAATTGTTTTGTAGAATTGCTACTAAAGTGCAAAGCAGTGCTTTTGTTTAAGGTGTTGTTACACTATGTTTAAGGTATAGTAACAACAACTTAAAATTATGTTACTTTGGTTGAAGCGTGTGGGCAAAAACTGTAAGAACGCAGTGACAGTCATGCTATGCTGCCAATCCCTCCACTCATTTAAATAAATCAACGCTTTTCTGTCACTTTAAAAGATTCACACCAAAAATTGGGG
>NC_048408.1:15368438-15390884 GCF_013103735.1 Etheostoma cragini
TAGTGAACATGGTAAACATATCTGCCTAACTCATAGCACTGGTGTACAGCCTCAGAAAGCTGCTGGCATGACGTTAGACTCTTTGTCTTGTAATGAGAAATCAGTTAATTAGTATTTAGTAGAAGAATTTAAAAGATTGACTGATATTGAAGTTAGTTTCAAATCTCCAATATTTATCATTTTCTGCAAAAATCAATGTAGACTATGATTTTAAGCCAGGCAATTTATCTTTATATTACTAAATATTTATGTCATTCATCAATTGTCATCAAAGTCATTTTTTTGTTGACACTCTTCCTGCTTGACCAAAAGAGATACTTTCACAAGTACAGCCACCATGCAGGCGTGCTAAAACACCCTGATAACGTAATGTAACCCCTGAGGCGGATTTTGTCAGTGAATCCACGCTTAGTTTCGCACCACAGGTTGAACAGAGTCCACGAGCATCTGTTTGGTTTTTAGAGGAATTCTAAAGCCGATTAAGTTGTGGGAGCGGGTGTGAGGAAACGGATGGAGCATTTACACATAAGAAGCCAAAGGTTTGGGCGGAACTGATGTCATATTTCCCCGCAACCACCAACTCATCACAGACAACCTGCATGTATGACACAGGACAAAGCCACATAAATCATCTGACAGCAATGGTCATGAGTCAAAGTTATTCTAGCTTCTGCTAGAGATACTCATCCGTTATGACTAAAAGGTTGGACCAGCATGTCAAACATCCAAATGTCAGAAGGACAGAAAGAGGGGGAAGGTGTGTGTGTGTGTGTGTGTGTGTGTGTGTGTGTGTGTGTGCGTATGCGCGTGTGTGTGTGTGCGCGCAGTTGAGAATAGAGAGTAAGAGCAAGGAAGAAATCAAGAGCAGTGACAGTCCATCTGGGAATATTTGAGCACAGAGGGAATATTGTAGCAGGTGATGGGCTGTGAAGACTGTAGTGTAACTGATAGAATATTCACCCTCCATCAAACATCACCGCCAGTTTAAATAAGTGCCCTCTGTGGAGAAAATCATTTTACAGAACTGTAGCAATATAGACAAAGATACAGAGTGATTCAGTTGTCTCTTTTTAAATTTAGAGTGCAAACAAAGAGAGATGCATACGTGTTTCTCAACTCCTAGTCTCGTTTTTCTTTGAGTATCACAGCACAATTTCAAAATCAGTAATACCCTGAAAGACCAAATGGTACAATATGTATGTATGTATGTATGTATGTATGTATGTATGTATGTATGTATGTATGTATGTATGTAAATATATATAGATATATATAAGAAAATAACAATGTTTGCAAATGAATTGATAGCAGTCCTTTTAATTTTACCTGTATACAATACAAAATTGATGTTCTTTCAACTGATTTACCTGCTTCAAACAATCTATTTCTTCTTGTTTCTATTACAACAAATTAGTGTCTGGGGGAGTACCAAACAAGAAGAAAATGATTGAAATCCTTTGGAAACCCTGTTTTCTCTTCAGTAGTCACACAACTTATCATCATTCTCGCGGCTGCTCAAGTGAAACCAGGCAGGTGGAGGACCTGATTGATTGTCCAGATGCAATTTTGATATATTTGGCACAGTCTACGCTTGCTTCACAATAATGAGCGGAGCAAAGTAGCGTCTGGGGTTCATCTGTAACTTTTCACTAACCAAACTTATCTGTTTCTCTTCTCTATATCACTGCATCTGTATGCGTGTATGCGTGCGAAGGCTGTGTGTGTGTGATATGGACAGACTCGGACGAAATGAATTCATCGGAGAGGTGAGAGTGGCTCTGAAAAAGCTAAAAGAGGGCGAGAACAAACGCTACAACATGGGCCTGGAGAGAATTGCACAGGTAGATATAGCGTGTATGTGCGTGTGTGTGTGTGCATACCAAATGGGTTTCTGTGGTCATCTATACTGTATCAAGATGTGTCCCATTTCCATTGTGCCTGTTCGCCTGGGGGCTATCAGTCATCCTTTTCAAATACTGCATTATAATGTGTTACAGATATTCTCCTGGAGACTCTGTGGGCTATAACCATGATGTGTTTCTTTCTTTTTTATTTAGAATAAAGAAGCTAACAATCAAATTGTGGAGCAGGGAACGGTTGTGGCAGAGGAGGAGGTAAAACTATCATCAGCTTTATCAAAATTAATCTTATTATTATTACACTTTAAAGTAAAATATGCCTCACTGTAATTTGGGATAACTCTGCTATATCGGATACATTTTGTTATTGTTTCAGCATTTGTAATGAATCCTCTATTTTCACTCTAAAGGAAAATAAAGTTTAATAGTTTGTTTTTTTAACCAGTATATACAGTATGTCTAAGGCATGAACCCTGATAGAATGCTGGGATCTTTCTGATGTGTTTTTTCCTCTTCTGGTGGTCCTTATCTAATTTCTCTTCATGATTTTAGAGACAGAGGCTAATAGCTATTGGTCTCTGATTAGACTCAGTTTATGGTTCAACTTGAAGATAAAAGAAGGGGTGAGAAGAGTTTCATTTTGCCCGGCTCAGATAAAGTAATTAATTACAAGCTTCAATTTTAACACCCCTGTTGCTCATACTTAAAAAAACACTTTATCCCAGGTAGGTCAAATTCTGCAGCAGATCACAATACTTTTACTTTCATTTTAGTTTTATTTGTGTAGCTTTGAGTAAAAAGCATTTTCCAAAACTTTACTGACCCTGCTGCAGGATTCCCCACTGTGTATTCATTGAAGAGGGAAACGTCAGGTTGAAAACCTGTGCCGTGTCTGACACACTGTTGTTTTCTGTGTCCCCAGCGTGGCCGCATCCTGGTGTCACTGTGCTATAACACAGAGAAGGGCTGCCTGCTGGTTGGGATCATACGCTGTGCCCATCTGGCGGCCATGGACTCTAACGGCTACTCTGACCCCTTCGTCAAAATGTAAGTCATGTCTGATATTAATGAATAAACCTGTTATCCTACAAATTATGCTCATATGCAGCTACTCTGGGTTAGCAATTCCCTTTCAATGGCAGTGTTTTTTGCCAATGTGGTGTGATGTTCTTGTCCTACAGCAAGAATTCAGGGTGTGTAGGTTGCCATTATGGGTTCAGCAATGACCATAGTTAAAGGGAAATTCTGGTTTATTTCAACCTGGTGTATTTCCCATTAATGTGGTCATTGTCAAATTTTGCCCTCACAAAACAACATATATTTTTTTTTTCCAGGAGGAAAGACTTATTAGCTGTTTGTTGACCAAGAGTCCAGGGACTTTTTTTGTTCTTGAAACATCTTAAAGGAACTATAAGGTTCCTTCAGCCTGCGCCACAGTGAAAATAAGGCAAATTAGTTCACTGAAGTATCAAAAAGCAACATGACGGGACAAGGGCTGCTGGTGGTCGCAGGAGGGAACACACTGCTGCCTGCAGATCAGTGTCCCTGGCCATTTCACCTAAAAAACAACATCAAATCAACAAAAACTACAACATTGATTTTGCACACTTGCCTGAGGTGCACGCCCGTCGGCAGTTTGGTGTTGCTGCTGGCTCGTGTGAATCTCTCTCTTTTGCTCTGTCTTTTTTATAAGTTTGAGAGCCAACAGCAAAGCCTGTTCTCAAATGAAAAAGATATGTTCTCCCCCTGTCCTAAAATGGTCATAAAGAGACATTGAGAATCTTATCTGAACTTCCTTGTTTAGGATTGCTGCACCTGAATGAAATCTAGAGAATGTAACTAAGAGCATCAGAAAATGACCCCCTCAGTAATCACAAAATTATCTGTTAAGTGATTGACGATTATTTATTTATTGTTTTATTTAATAAATAAATGAATAAATACATAAATATGCCTTTGAAATACATCCTGAAATAAATAAATGAGGAAATAATACATTTATTAAATAAATTTAAATAATCATATAAAAATTAATCAATTAGTTAAATTAATATATATTAAAAGGTTTTACTTTTCATTAATTTGAGAGTTGGGAGTTCTTTCTTTTTTCATAAAGCATAGGCATGTGTGTTTTAATATACATCTACTGTAATAATGTGACTATTTACTGCATGTGGCTTAGATCTTTTACAGACTCTAATTACCTAAATCGTAACCATTACCTGCCATGTGTCAATACTGCAGGAAAAACAGTTGACAAAAGTTTTCTGTTAACATGTTTACAGTATTTTGGCACATACTTCCTCAGATTCCTAAACTTAGTTTTGAAAATAACTGACAGGGTAATCTGGGCTATCTAAACAATTGTTAGTAGTGGCCCTAGACTTACTCTGTTAATCGCAGTGTACTGCCATTCTGTCGGACTGAACACTTCTCTCAGCCAATACGAGGGTTATCAAAGTGTCTTTTATACACAGAGCTGAGGAAAGGCAAAGTGTCACAGCACACCTGAGCCCACCTGCCTGTAAGGCATAGGTAGTGACAGATAAAACCCACACAGCTCAATCTCTGATCTGCCTGATGCACCAACAGTGCAGGGAGTGAGAGAGCTCCCACACAGGAGAACGAATCCTGTAACCAACGCCACCTCCAGTAGTAGGAGGCTTCGAGTCAAAAAGAGCTGCAGGTTGTTGACATTGCTTTTAAAGGATGTTTTACCAACTCAAAAGTAGTTTTAGTTTCTTCAGTTGAGCCAAAATAGTGTGACTAGTTAAGTTAATTCTCTCCGTGCCAGGAGGCACACAAGGCCATCACTCCTCCACTGGGTTCGGTTTGCAGCTGCACGTCGTGCTGTAATCCACGTGTTCCAGCCCGCACCGTTACGTTCCAGTTCCACCATTTGGCGCCAAGTTGTTTTTGGGCGGCCTCTCTTGCAATATGATGTCCGTTGTTTCTGTAACAGCTTGTTTTCCGGGAGTAGGTTGTTAGCCTTCTGCCCAACCCGTAAGCTCGGAGGGCCAGTGGTTTTCTGTCAGGGTGTCCTTCCCTTAGACTGCGTTGGTCCACGACACCATACGGTGTAACCCCCCATCCGCCACCTGGGGGGACGCGCCTCACACGCCGTGCAGTCCCAGCGCGGGGAAAAAAATAGTGTGACTGGAATACAGTTATTAACGTTGACGTGCACAGCCGTATGACAGGTTGTTTGATCTTAAGTTGTGCACTTTGGTTCCTCTGTAGATTAGTTTACATGTATCATCACAGAACTGAGTCCAGCTTTACATGAAGAACTGGCTGACCTAATGCACAGTGAATGGTGAGACTTATTTGTTTAACATGAAATGAAAACTCGCTCTAGCACTGGAAGTAAGACTTTTCCGCTGGGCGTGGAGGAGGAAGTAGTGTGATGTTATAATGCCACAAGGTCTGCAGAGGGAGGTCAGGGTGATTGGGAGGGACAAAGAAAATTTAACATAAGAGGACGCTGTTAATTTTCTATTGACATTTAACATTGGTTTCTTTTTGCCATGACCATCTTAGTCCACAAGCTTAAACACATGGTTATTATTGTAAGTAAGGGTGAACCTTAATAGTTGGCTATTCGACAATTTGATCTAAAGAGCCTCATTCAACTACCAATCTTACAATCCGAAGCGGAAGGCAAATGTGGTCATGGAACAAAGCATCATTCCATTAGGGCTGTATGGGGGTGAATTGCTTGGTTTCTCCCAATAATTCATAATACATAGCGGATTTTAGAATACATTTATTAAGCAGAGTACTTACATAAGAACATGCTAAATATTTATTGAATTTATGAACGATTCTTCAAAATCCACAGAGTGAGGCACGTTATAACATCTGGCTTTCAGCTTTCTCTCTCTTGTTAACTGTCCCTGTTGTTTCTCTTCTGTGTGTGGATGGCTATAAAGGGGGGAATTGAATTTAGGCATGGAAAAAATGCACACTAATGTCCCAAATAGGAATGTGCATCAGTCGGAAAAAAACATGATTTGACGATCAGTTAATGGAAGGCAAGACCTACCAGATGTAAACTCTTAGTCAGGGACATCCTAAACTGTAACGATGACAAGGAGGTCCCCTATATGTAACACAGGAGTAATTTTAACCCAAACCATGAGGTTTCCCCATGGTCAGTGGTTCTATCCCCCTCCTAACCTTAACCATTGCGGTTTTGCAGGCAGCATGGTGGCCTAATGGTTAGCACTGTGGCCTCACAGCAAAGAGGCTCTGGGTTTAAATCCAGGTCGTTCAATACCATTCTGTGTGGAGTTTGTATGTTCTCTCCCCATTTGCATGGATTTCCTCCAGATGTTCCAATTCCCCCCCAATGTACTAGGTTCTCCAGTCAATAACCTTGTCTGGCTCAGATTTGCAGGTGGTCCCCAGGCAATGTAAATGGCTGCTTAAATGCAGAGGATGAGTTTCCCTACATGTATATGACAATAAAAGTACCGTTACCTTTTGTTGGATCAGACAGAGCTTGAATGTATGTGTACTAGAAGGCATGGATGAACGACATCTTGTGTAGTCTAATGTAGAGGACTTGTTGAAGATGGGAGACAGGAGAGTTTGGTCTGAATGGGAGGTACAGCTACAAGTACTGTGGTAAAAAACATTTTTATGGTTCAATGTTTTTTTTCAGTCAGGTGTATAAGTGGGAAAATATTAAGAACTTTTTTGACACTCATCCACACTATTGGGTTTTTGAAGATCTTCTGAAATTTCTGTAAAGTGACAAGAGATACAAAAAACAGAGAGGAAGCTCATGTCTCAGACAGACACACACACACGTGCTCACGCACACACACACGCACACACACCTACCTACCTAGATTGATTTCTTTGTCTTCCTCTCCAAGGTATCGATCTGTTCCTCTACTTTAATGCATTGTGCTTTATAGTTATACTTTGTGTTGTTTATATTTTTTAATGCACCAAAAAATTACGTATGCACCTAATTATCCAGATCTTCCCCTTCTTTCAGTCACTTTTTTCTCCTTACCAACTACATTGTATTTTATTCCATTTTTATTGTCTCTCTCTCGTGTTGTTCTGCATCCTTTCACCGGATGTTTCTGTTTTAGTTTTCATGATTTTGTTGGGCCACTGCCCTAATCTGATTTGTATTTCTGGAACCTAAGTTGTTTAGCTTTTTTATTTGTTGTCTGCTAAAGTTACCTTTTATTCTCTTTTGTAATATACACTCTGTAACTAGTTTACCCCAGTTCCGGGGTTGGTCTGCAGAGTATATGTTTCTCTTTTAATGCATCTTTTTGTGATTTCCACCAACATGCTCCACATTTAAATAATAACTATCACACTTCACTCCAATCATTGCACTATTGCCTCTATATTGTTTCTGTTTGGAGTATGTATATATTAGTGTGTATATAACGTTTGGTTGTTTTGTACGTGTAAGCACATTTTGAGCGACGATGTTCCAAAGAAAAATTCCTTCTATGTGTCCTCAAACCTAGAAAATATGGCTGATTCTGATTCTAATAATTAATGTTCTAAAGTTTTAAGGAAGTTCACTTTAAATAACAGAAAACGGTGTGAGCGTATTGCTGGCATAGGTGAATTACGTCTCTAGAGTGTACTGAGCGATTAAGTTGAATTAGGAGTAAGGAATTAATTTGCTTAGCTAGCTTTCTGGCTTGCTTTACTGTCAAAGGGGTGATGTCCTACAGCTGTAAGTCCAGCAATCCTCTTGAGGAATCTGTAACTAAAGCTGATCTTGATGCCTGTCTCTCTTTATCTGTGTGTGTGTGTGTGTGTGTGTGTGTGTGTGTGTGTGTGTGTGTGTGTGTGTGTGTGTGTGTGTGTGTAAGCGTGCGCGCGCATGTGTGTTTCCATTTGTCCAGCGGGCTATTCCAATTGGTCTTTTTTCACAACCAGTCTTTAGAAGCTATTCAAGTGACACAAGGTCAGAATAATTGCAAAACAAATTTGTCTTTCATTTAAAAGGATATATTAGCAATTGAAGACTAAATTACATTACATTCTTCAAAAAGACGCTCCTCTCCCTTGACATTCCCATATTAACTAAAACGTTTATAGAATAAATAATAACTCTGTCAGAAAAAAAGACGTGAAGGCAGAAAAAAGTGCAAAACATGTCAGATATTTCCTGCTGACCAAGCACACTGCCAAGCTTCACAGTTTTGTTCTCTCTATCTCTCTCTTTTTCCCTCTGAATGCGTGTGTGAACTGAAAATCATGACTCCTCTCTGCAGCAGGCATATATTTAGCTCCTCTTTCCAATTGTCATTCATTTTTCCATCGCTTTTTTGTTGTTTTTGCATCTCAGTGTTGTAACTTTGGTTCCTGTTTTTAACACCAGCACCCTCTTCCTCATCTCTCCCTGTCAGTTCTATATTTTTGTTCTTTCTTTCTCTCATTCACAGGGTTGCTCTCGCTTTTCTGCTCGTCTCTATCTCACCTAAACTTGCTGTCAGGATGGTTTTAGGTACCAATCGCTTGTGACCCTGGCAGGTGTCAAGTTGTCATGTGAATAAGTGATGAGGGTCAAATTACATAAAGGGCTAAAGACAGACGATATATAATGTAATCTTGCTTGTGTTCAAACATGTCCTGTTAACATGCCTGCTTTCCACCCCTTTCATTTGCACATAAAAAAACTGCATAAAACAAAAGAAAATGACTCCTTCTTGCATGGGACTGTGGATTTTGTCCCGCATCTTTTACAGTGTTATGAAAAGGTAATACAAATACCTACAACAACACAAAAATACTTGGATAAAATAAACAGCATGTAATGTAATGATGAGCTAATGACTGCAGCATGGGAGGGTTACATGAAGACAGCATAGTTACTGACACCAGCAGAAAATAGAACTTTTGCAAATCTAACTTTGAATTTTTGCTGAGACTGTGGCAGATGTTTGTTGTCTGTTGTGTAGTTGCTTCTCTAGATTCCAGAATGCTATGTATGTTCCTGTTATTTTGTCAATTTTTTATGTCATTCTTAACAAACGTTGTCCATGCTGCTCCACATGAGAAAAACTAACAAAAACAATTGTGGAACAGTAGTTAAACCTCATCATTATCATAGAGAAGAACAGCAGTCAATCATATTTAACCCGATCAGACAGTGGAGGTTTGTGACACATGGCTAGGTGTATAGCACAGAAATAAATGGTTAGTTAACTGAATTTTGCTGTGAACGACCTACTTTTTAGAAAAGCAGCCAACGAAAAACTGAAAGGGATAATCCCTCCCTATCTCTTTGGGCCAGCCATTTATGTTATGAATTATTCTTCACATTGAATTTGGGCATAGTTTGGTTCCTGCTGTACAGAATATTTTTATTTATGCTATTTATTATTATGAATGTCGCTGTCAAATGATGTTTTGTTATTCTGGAATTTGGAATTGCGTCTGCGCTGCCTCGGAGCCATATGTAAAATGTGATTTGGCACAGCACAAGCTGAGGTGTCCCTCGGGCTCTCACATCACCCTCTCACATGCTGCAGGTCAAATAGAGGCTTTGTTTGGCTGCCTCTCTCTATGGATTTCTTTCTTTCTTCTTGTTTCTTTTCTTGTGAAGGCAGTCCGCCAATTGTATAAGCACCAGGTATTTTATTGCTGATTAGCTCATGGAGAAAATGACCTTTTTAAAATACAATAAACACCTGACAGAGCCTGTGACTATAGTGATATGAAGCTATTTGGTAACATGTCATCAACTGAACAACACTATAATCATGAGTGCAATAGGTATACAGTAGGATTAATAACAGTAAAAATCAAAATCGTTTCAGAAGTTGTCTCCTTGTCCTTCCATTTCACCAAAGAGGCGAGACAGCGGTTGAGAATATTCATTAAGGATGGGTGCTGACAGAAAGGCTTCATGCTTGCACAAATTAAGCCACTGGACCATTTGTGATTATTTGCCCCAATTGCCAATGTCCTTTTTTTCACAATATTAAACAAAAGGGGACCTATCATGCTCATTTTCAGGTTCATACTCATATTCTGGGGACATGTTTACACGCTTTGATGTTAAAAAAACTTTTCTTTTACTGCCCAAAGCTACTGCACCTGTATTCACCTTATGTCTGAGATGCTCTGTTATCGTTGTTTCTTTTGCTCACAGGGATTACTTTTATATGTGTTAACCTCGTTGTTTGAAGCTTTAGCCACGTTTAATATCCAACCTTGTTACATTATTTATGCCAAAATATAAGCCAACCATAATACAGTAGGTTCCACGAATTTTTGTAAAATAAAAAGTCACTGAAGCTACGAGCTCAGTTCGATTGTGGATTTTGCAAGTCTTGTTGAAAGACAAACTGCATAAACTGTGAATGGTTTTCACTTCACAGGTGTGCCTTGTTAGGGTTAATTAGGGTTTTTCTCCTTATTAATGGAGTTGGGACCATCAGTTGTCTTGTGCAGAAGTCATGTTGATACACAGCCAACAGCCCTGTTGGACAACTGTTAGAATTCATATAATGGCAAGAACCAATCAGCTAAGGAAAGAAAAACAAGTGGCCATCATTACTTTAAGAAACGACGGTCAGTCAGCACTGAAAATTGCAAAAACTTTGAATGTGCAATGAAGTGCAGTCACAAAAACCATCAAGCACAACAAAACTGGCTCACATGAGGACCGCCCCGGGAAAGGAAGACCAAGTCACCTCTTCTGCTGAGGATAAGTTCACCTGAGTCACCAGTCTCAGAAATCACAAGTTAACAGCAGCTCAGATTAGAGACCAGATGAATACCACACAGAGTTCTAGCAGCAGACACATCTCTAGAACAACTGTTAAGAGGAGACTGCGCAAATCAGGCCTTCAAGATTGATTAAGTGAAAAAGATAGGGAAAAGTAACTGTTTTTTTCCAGCTCCCCTGGTACGACAAAGTTAGCTGCCTGACCGGAAGGGCTGTGACAAAGAAACTTCACAGCTGGCCATGCCTCTTTTTTTGTGAAAATTTTTTATTTTTATATTCAGAAAACAATCTCACAGATGTTATTATTATTATTAATGTTATTATCAATATAATATAAATTATTATAATATTATAAATAAAATAAATAGATCTTTTTTATGACGTAGGCTGAAAATGAGCTTCCCCTCTTTGAAAGACCAGCATCCGCCGCTGCCTCCCTCCTATATTTTAACTTATTTATAGTGAGTAGTACAACAGTGTCTACTTCCAAACTCCCTTCCCGGCTTCTTTAGTTAGTTATGTAGACTTGAGTGGTGAGAAGTTCAAACAAAGAACAACTTTTCCATCTCACAGATTGTTTACAAAAAAATAAACCAAATTTTGTGTAAACCAAATTTTGTGGAACTAGTATATTATATTGTTTATTATAAATGTAGTGTAGCCATAATGTGATCCCTCAGATTGGTTAGCTAAGCCCCCCACAGTAGGTGTGGATCCTGGGGAGTTGCTGTAAACATCTGGACAAACTTTGACGTTGAGGGTCCTTCGGTCAATCCTGGCTAAGACCGAACAAAGAATATGTTACAATGTTACTTACAATAACAGATGTGTGTTGCATCTAGTTGCCAACTAGGAGAAAATAGGAGATCTGAAGTCAGAACTGGCCCTGATAACAACAACTTTAACTCAATCATTTCACATAATGAAAACTATTATTAAAGAAAGGTGATGTCAAAAAGAGATTTTCATCACTGTACGTTCTCAGTGATTAAAATGTCTTTGTGCCACCCCTTTCTTTTTTTATCAATTCCTCCTCTTCCTGTTCCTTCCTGACCTCCATCCGTCACTCGCTCTTATTCCGGCTCTGCGGTGACAACCCCAAACCCATCTCATGCATCAGCTGTCAGGCCCAGATTTGTCACTGTTGGGGGGGGGGAGTGAGATAGCTCACCGCCTGAACATCTTGACTTGGATTTTATGCTGACGATGATTCCCATTGCCCTTTAGCGGTCCTTCTGTCGTCTCTTTTTTGGAGCGCACAGTCCTCCAACATCGACATGATTACGATCTTGCTGTGGTCTACTGTCTCTTCTCTGTTTTTCACTCTCTCGCTGTCCGCGTCTTTGTTCAAAACACTTCTGGGTCACCATTACCCCAGAAAGTGATTTTGCAAACTCTGTCCCCGTTTGTTTCTGCCATTGAGCAAAGTTCACTATCACAACAGGGCAAACGATTTTTTTTTAATTAAAAAAAAAAAAAACGATTAATTGCTTTAATCTCAGCAATAATGATTGTTCTGGTCTTCTGCATGTAAGGATCTCTATTGTGCAAACAGCACCTCTAAATCTCTATCTGTGTTTTAAATATCAATCATCTTATTTAAGTCTTTGCCAGAAAGCAAATCAACGTAATTCGCAGAATTTCAAACTATTAGCTCAAGGTATGTCATTTTGAGGTTGGGCACAATCTGAAGAGTGTAAAAGGTCTCTATGAATATATGTCCTCTTTAGTTTTTGCTCTCTTTTTTTCTTTCTTCCTCAGCAACTTGCAGCCAGATATGGGGAAAAAGTCAAAGTACAAGACTTCCGTGAAGAAAAAAACTCTCAACCCTGAATTCAATGAGGTACAACGTCTCTCCTGCTCCCGAATATCCACAATACACATTCCAACTTCTTTCATGTTATACTGAGCTCAGGATCATGCTCTCTAGTTTATCTGAGGTTTGGATGAGCATGGCAATTAAGCATACCTTTTTTACACTTCCTCCAAATCTGACATTCTTTACTTGAATGTGTTCTCAGCACCAATCTGCATGTTTTTCACTGAAAATGCACTAAATTACGTATTCAGTTCCTTTCAAGTCTCATTTTAATGAATCATTTATATAAGTATCTTCTTGTGTGCACCACCTGCACAGGAGTTTTCATATGAAGTTACCTTGGACCAGCTGGCAAAGAAAACCCTGGAGATCTCTGTGTGGGACTACGACTTGGGAATGAGCAACGACTTCATAGGTAGGCTGAGAAAAAAAGTGAAGGGAGGGGTGGAGAGGGGAGCTGCAGCAGCAAAGTAGATGACTGTACCAGAGTGTTTGAATAAAAGCGGCGCAATTGCAGAAAACGTAAAAACCAGGCAGAGCGTGGGTGGAGGGAGATGGGAGATAGAAAAAAGAAACGGGAAAAGACGATGGGTAATTATGAGGCTTGAGGAGAACGATTTGAGCGAGCAAAAGAGAGTTTGAGTGGAAAAGGAAATGGAGATGCATTTAGAAATCAAAAAGGATCTCCAGCCTTCGTGTACTTGGCACATCAGATTGCTGCTGCTTTGTCAACGGCTTTTTCAAGGGCTTTGGCATTGCCTGATGTGTATATCACAGCAATGGAGCACATTGGAGCTCAGGGACTGATCTAGTGGGAACTGGGGAACTAGTGGGGAGGTACATGAGAATGGATTACCACCCTATGAGCTTGAAGGCCTTCAGATCAAAGTGTTTTACTGTGTCTAATGTATGTGTGCACATGAGTGTGAGGCTGTGGGCTGGGTGGGAGACACCAGTGTTTGGATAAGCTCAGTGAGTCATTAGCCTTGCCGGGAGAAAAGGCCATCAGTTTAACGTAGCCCCAGATAACTGCCATCCCCCTGACCATTATCATTACAGGTTCAGCTAAATCAACCTTCCAGTTATGTTAATTAAGGCTGGGTGAAAAATGACACTGACCAAGAAGAGTAGAGAAAACGCGTTGATCAAGTGGCAGAGCGAGCATAACCCCAGTGCACTTGTATGAAAGTGAGAGCAATAACAAGTGGTCTAATAGGCTTAGCCGATAAGATATATAGAGGATGTGACACAGTAAAAGGTGAGAATGCAGAGATACATGGAAAGGAAAACTGAATGAGAGAATAAATGTGATGGCTAAAGTACACAAAAATGCAGGCAGTAAATCAAGTGGATGACTTGTGGGAAAGACCAATACACTAGCAGAGATGGGAAATTTCATCTTTTCCATAAATCAAAACTAAACCTCTGATTTTTAGCGAGACGTGTTGTCAAACCTCACAGAAAACAGGATACGACTGCTAAAGAAACTAAGGAGAAGGTAGTTACATCACCAAGTACACTACAGTGTCTATAAATCTTTTGGCGCAAGTGAAGCCTCTAGTCAATTGAGACAAGTTCAAATTGATTCTTCAGTAGGGCTGAGTCAATATAATACCCCAGATCAGTATATATCACTGCCAATAAGTATCCACATTAAATACAGTTTCTACATCCATTTCTTCAAAATGTGATTCAGCTGTAAATTACGTTCTTTCATCGTAACCAGAGTGGGCCACCGACTCAGCATTTAGTGTCATGCAATCGCCGGCCTCCTCTAATCTCACGTAAAAAAAGGTTTACAAAGAGTTAAAGGTAGTTAGAGGTAGTGGATACAGAGGTGTTTGTACATGTTCAGAATGGCCGCGCTTGAAGAGAGAGGGGCGAGACCAATGATCTGCGCAATTGTGAATGTATATGTATGCGCTTATCCAAGGCGTCCTGCATGCCGAAAAGTAAAAGTCCTGCATACTTTCTCACCTACACACACCTGCCCAATAGCTTGGCAAAGTAGTGATGCTTGTTGGACTGTCAGTTTTGGAAAGTTGCTAAAATTGTCAGATACCTAATCAATGATCCGACAAGCACTTGATTTGAAGCAAGATATTTAGTTTACCACGTGATCTTGGGTATCTGCTGTTGGGGTTGAATGTGTAGCAGATGTGCAGCAGGGGGAAATGAAATAAACAGACAGAGAACAGGGTCAAACCTGTGTGAGTGCTGTTGCACACCTGCTCGCCAGCTTGTGTGTCAGTCTCAGCTCCGGCTCTGGTGCCTCCTTCCTCTTCTGTCTCGCAAAACGTAAGGATGGCTGATTGTTTGTCACCAGCAACCCGCAGGCTCAGAGAACACTTCATCGATCTCTGTGTGGAGGTGGTGGGAGTTTGGTGGGGGCGGAGGTGACCAAGTGTTGTGCGTGATTATCTTATTGAAACTCTGTCAATAGATTTTGACCATCTGTCTGTGTGTAAAAAGGGAAGGGAACGAGGATGCAGGATAGGAAAGACTCTCCTCTCCTCTCCTCTCCTCTCCTTCCATCAGCATCATCTCAGGCAGCGTTTAGTGCCAAACTTAGATCAGATCAACAATTGTGCCTTGTTTGCTCGCGGCTGTCGTTTTCCCCATTTTCCAAGGCGCTGTTAGAAGGCAGCTTTGCCAAAATACCGTGTTTTAAAAGTCACGCTCCATTAACTGTGCAATCACAGCAAAGGGAATGGCTTTGTAATAACCTCGGTGTGACAACTGCCTGCATCTCTCTGTCTTACAGTCTGCCTCTCCACCAACGCCACCATCGCCTCGGCTCACTTTCACCTGAGTCATTTCCTGCTTTTCTATAAATTAACCCCCCCAACCCCCATGCTATTTCACTAAATCTTATGTTATCTAAATCTCTCTGTCTTGTATTTCCCCTGCTAGGAGTCTCTCTTTCTCTCTTCTGCCTTGAGGAATTTGTCTCAAGTGTCTATTTACTTCTTTCTTTGCTCCCATGTCTGTCTGCCAGTCAAATAGTAATAATCTTGATTGGCATGAATGTTGGTCTACATTATAGCTGAAGCTCAATTACATTATTAAATATTAGACTTTAACAAAAAAACAAATGTCTGACAGTCTGTACCCGTGTTTGTTGTTACTTTCTGATGCCACCAGTTGTGGGAAGTAAATGCGTTTACTTAAATACTACACTTCAATTTTGATGTACTTGCACTTGCTCGATTATTTACATTTCATGCTACTACATACTTCTACTAGACTGCATTTCTGATGGGACAATTGTATTTTTTCTCTTATACAGTGAGGGGGAAAAAGTATTTGATCCCCTGCTGATTTTGTACGTTTGCCCACTGACAAAGAAATTCTCAGTCTATAATTTTAATGTTAGATTTATTTGAACAGTGAGAGACAGAATAACAACAACAAAATAAAAATTAAATGCAAGTCAAAAATATTATGAATTGACTTTTGCATTTTAATGACTGAAATATGTATTTGACCCCTTTGCAAAACATGACTTAGTACTTGTTGGCAATCACAGAGGTCAGACGTTTCTTGTAGTTGGCCACCAGGTTCATTGTCATGCTGGAATACCCATCCGAAACCCGTTTTCAATGCCCTGGCTAAAGAGGGAGGTTCTCACCCAAGATTTGATGGCACATGGCCCCGTCCATCGTCCCTTTGATGCAGTGAAGTTGTCCTGTCTCCTTAGCAGAAAAACACCCCCAAAGCATAATGTTTCCACCTCAATGTTTGATGGTGGGGATGGTGATCTTGGGGTCATAGGCAGCCTTCCTCCTCCTCCAAACACGGCAAGTTCAGTTGACGCCAAAGAGCTTCATTTTAGTCTCATTTGACCATAACACTTTTACCCAGTTGTCCTCTGAATCATTCAGATGTTCATTAGCAAACTTCAGGCGGGCATGTATATGTGCTTTCTTGAGCAGGGGGACCTTGTTGGAGCTGCAGAATTTCAGTCCTTTACAGAGTAGTGTGTTACCAATTGTTTTCTTGGTGAATATGGATCCAGCTGCCTTGAGATCTTTGCAGATCCTCCCGTGTAGTTCTGGGCTGATTCCTCACTGTTCTCATGATCATTGCAACTCCACAAGATGAGATCTTGCATGCTGAGGGAGATTGACAGTTCTTTTGTGTTTCATCCATTTGCGAATAATCGCCCAACTGTTGTCACCTTCTCACCAAGCTGCTTGGTAATGGTCTTGTAGCCCATTCCTGACTTGTGTAGGTCTACAATCTTGTCCCTGACATCCTTGGAGAGCTTTTTGGCCATGGTGGAGATTTTGGAATATCATTGATTGATTGCTTCTGTGGACAGAAGCTGACATTAGGTATTTTGAAAATAGGAGCACACTCTTAAAGGGAGTGCTCCTAATCTCAGCTCGTTACCTGTATAAAAGACACCTGGGAGCCAGAAATCTTTCCGATTGAGAGGAGGGTCAAATACTCATTGCCCTCATTAAAAAGCAAATTAATTTATAACATTTTTGACATGCGTTTTTTTCTAGATTTTCTCGTTGTTATTCTGTCTCTCATTGTTCAATCATTTCTTTTTCAGTGGGCAAATGTACCAAATCAGCAGAGGATCAAATACTTTTTTCCCTCACTGTAGTTATAGTTACTAGTTACTTTCCAGGATGAGATTGACTTAAGAATATATGATAAGCTTAGAACATAATTTGTCCTTTCACATACAAGGAATTAGCTTTAGTGT
This sequence comes from Etheostoma cragini, assembly GCF_013103735.1. Taxonomy (NCBI): domain Eukaryota; kingdom Metazoa; phylum Chordata; class Actinopteri; order Perciformes; family Percidae; genus Etheostoma; species Etheostoma cragini. Next base: position 15,385,559 of record NC_048408.1, read on the forward strand.
ATTGGTGCATAACAAACATAGTAAGAGAAAATGAAATTAAAATTAAAAGCAGGTGTTGTAAGAATCAAGAAACAAATATAGAGTAAAAGAAAATTACAATAAAAATGAAAAAGACGTGTCCTTATCAATAGGTGTCCTGTGCTTTCTTGATTAATCCAGTTTTAGAAGAGAAAAAAATGTTTTGGGGGCGTGAGGTTTTGGCCTTACATTAAACAAAATCAGGTTTCCAGAAATACGACTCCAAATGAATGATAACTGCTGGACTTGTAAACGAGCTGCCAACCAGTTCAACATCAGTTTTGTGTTCACAACTTGTTTCTGCTGTTATCGAAGTTTTCTCCTTTGTGTGTCTGAGGCCCAAAAGGCTAAAATTATTCAATATTTCACAATAAATAAAAGACTAGAGAAGAAGAAGAAAGTCCAAAACACTGCCTAACAAATTTGTGTAGCAGAGCTTGTTTGGTTTTTTCTTTTCTTTCCCATTAATCACCTCACATCCCCCTCGGATTTATCTTGTGACCCTTTAGATGGACCCGACCCCTAGGTTGGGAAACACTTGGCTATCCAACTGTATGTGAAGTAGTTGAAACTAGCTCCACCTTGACTAGCTAACAGTGAAAGGCTGCATGTGCGTTGATCAATTAGTACTGACACCTAAATACTTACATTCTTGTATTTGTTCATTTACCTAAGTAAAAGATCTAATTACTTATTCAACTAACGGTCTCCTTTTCTTCAACAACTAACAACTTCCCATCTCCTCCTGATTCTTCTCTGTTTCTGCATGTCGGCTTGCAGGTGGAGTGGAGCTGGGCATCACTGCAAACGGACAGAGACTCAGACACTGGTTCGACTGTCTCAAAAACAAAGGGAAGAAAGTGGAGTACTGGCATACGCTCACACAGCAAGGAGCCCCAAGCGGTGACAAACCGGACTAGATTACACAAGACATTCATGCGCACACACACACACACACACATACACACACGCACTAAGACACACATACATTTGTCTCACTGGAAGATGATTGATAACAGAGACCAAGTAAAGCCCTAATAAGAGAAAAGGAGAAAACATGCAATAATAATGATGTTGAAAATGATCATATAACGCCAATAATTACTGCAGCAAGTATTAGTATATGATATTCATACTAATATTAGTTATGGTACTAAGGTGTAATCTGAATACTTTTTTTTCAAATTGTGACTATGTCCTCATTAAAGTGATGACGTAAAAAAACATTGTGCTTTAGACCTTACAATATTGTGGAAGTCGCTCATATTCTGTCATTCAAATTGACACCTAATGAAGAGATTTGAGATTAATGTACTCAGAGTTCATTCGGTGAAAGACGCCAAAAGTACGTATGTGCACGCTTGTGAATCATAATGTGATATATAGTTACAGGAGCGGGAATGTTATGAAAGGGTGATTCTGTACTGGAAAGGTTTCTATTTTAGTGGTTGTTGATCTGATGCAAAACAACATACCGTATTATAAAGCACAAAATGATCCATTGAGTGGATTTGTACCTTTACTGTTCAGTGTTCTTGTTCTTATGTCTTTTAATGTCTTTAAGTGACAGTGGCTTTCTATACACCTTCATATCAGACATAAATGTGTCAGTGTGTGCGTGTGGGCATGTGTGTGCGTGCATGAGGGCCATGTGAATGAGTGCCTACAATTTCTGTCTGTGCAGTGTGTTTATCTGTATTCACATCACAGCCCATTTCAAATGTCTCCATCCAACTTCACAAGCACAGAGGTGTGAAGAAATAATAACAAAGGACAAGAAGGCCCATACAACTGAGAGGTCCTCCGCTGCCACCACCACACGCCTCAGTGGTGTGAGTGTTCCTGGCTAGGGGGGACACTGACAAGCTGTCAATCATGTGTGCCAGACCCTTTGCCATCTCAATCTCCCGTTGCCAGGCAGTCAAAAAGCAACTTTAAAAATGGAATATATCTTGATGCGTAACCTCTGACAGCTTTTTTGTCTTTCTAGATGAAAGATTAAACGGATATTGCTTTTTGGAGGTGCCGTTTGTACCTTTACTTTGCATTATGAACCAGATTTAAAAAGAACCCAAGCAGGCTTACCTCAGTGACTCAAATTCTGCTCCAACAAAGTCACAGATGATGCAACATTTTCTCTCTGCATGGCAATATCGCAGCAGTAGGCTAATGTAGTAATTTGAAAATCCAGGCATGTGATTGGTCCTGTTATCTGATTAATGAGCATAGAGCTGCCCAAAATCTTGAAAATAATCTGCCTTTATTGCGTTTTTTTGAGAGGATGTAAAATGTTATGTAAAAGAAATGTGACAGAAAACTACAACAACCTTTAGAGAGAGTCATTGCTGTGATCAGTGTTGCATTCATCCCATTATTTCTGATCTATTAAATATCAGGTTTGTAGAGGCATATATTTCATCCTCTTGACAGGGGACACTGGGACTACCCTGTCTGTGACACAGAATTACCTCCCTGAGACAAACTGTGCTGTTAGGAGAAATGCCCCCCCACCCACATGCCTGTTATGTGTCTCAATGCATATCTCTGCATATCGATGGTGTATATGGGCTTGACTATCACTGAATCATTTAAATGCCTGCCAGAATATCAAATGCACTTCCCCGGTTAACCTGTCAGCATAGCTCTGGCCATACACTGGTTCACAAAAGCACACCCACAGTTGGTCAGTCGCCTCCAGGACTTTTTCCTACTGTTGAATCGATCCAGCCGCTCATATTCTTGGTGTCCTTCAACAACCTTGTGATTGTCTCATCGTTGACTGCAAAAAAAAAATTGGATCCTTCAGTGGTGAATTAGGTTTGGAATAAAAAGGGCTTGGGCATTATTGTAACAGTAGGCTTAAACATATTTTCTGTTGGACCTTAAATGATTTGGATGAGGTTTGGCCAAGGTTTATTCTGTACTTTCTCTATGCACATCAGAACTCCCAGCACGTTGGCAGTGAGATAATCAAACCAAAACAACAACATCATGGCATCAAAGATGCATTTCTGGGAATACTCAGTACTTTGATTGGGGCTAGACTGGGTGACAGTGATCTTATAGAGTTCACATTCTAGGCTGGATGGTTGTTTATTCCCGTCTTGGTTTTGTTAACAGTCACCAAATTTTCTGACTCTTGTCTATTAACCCCGCTTCGCTTACGTAATCATTTTATCTGCAATACAGCTGCATGTTTAGCAATCACTATCAGCTTGTATGATAGAGTGCAGCCATGGCTGATCATTCTGAATGCTGATTTGTTTACAGTCAATGCCATCAGTGTGTATTTGTTTGTGAATACAATAATTCAGGGTATGTTTTGCTCAGTTGCTTTGCTCTGCCAAGCAAGCTATTGCTTTAAAAAACAAAACCTTTAATGTCACAGATATTGACACGTTGTCTTCCTTCAATTGATATCGCTGGTAAGGATGCAGGATGGCAAACTGCGAATAAGATGGGGAGATCACTACTGCATTCCCTGTGTATTCACTGTCAATGTCAATCACACAGTATGGCTGCCATCCTGTGGTCGGTTTGTGTAACTACTTCGCAAATAAATTGAAGTCGTTTCAGTGGTTTTCTGTCTTCTTTTGAATGACACATGATCCGCATTGTGCTTAATTCTTCAAAAACATAAGAGAGTCGGCATATGTGTTGGGTAAATATGTGTTTTATTCATCCTCATCTTTGAAAACAATTCACATCCAGGCTTTTACATATGGTTTTGTGAGGGTCACTGCTCACTTTAGTAACTACTTGAAGCAATACTGATAACTGGATTCATTTAGTTTGAAAGCACAGTAAGATAATTGACTGTATTTCCATATTACTAGACATCCTGTGTTTACCATATCTTAGTTTCTTTACTGCCCTTTTTCCCATCTGTTACATCTCCACTCTCTCACTCATTTGTGTGTCTGTCTGTCCTCCCCGTTGCTCTCTCATGGCTCAGTCACTCTGCCAATAAAGAGTGGCACGTTTGCGTGGTCACTCCACAGCAGCATGATGAAAGGCCTCAGGGCGGAGAAGGAAGGGAAGGAGCGAGAGAATGAGACAGATGTGACGGCCCCGGCCTCAACTCCTTGTTCAGTCAGTGCGAGGAATGCTCTGTGTCTGGCTTCATTCAGAACCAACCTCTCTTCAGAGTAGAGACCACACAGGTTAGCATCCTCAAAGAGTGACGACAGTCCTGTTTTGGGAAAAGGGAGAGGAAAGTGCAAAAAATTATGGGGGGGAGGCAAAGTAAGTGGATCAGAGCTATGGCTACAGGAAGATCAAAGAGCAGAAGGATGTGCTTATTGCACAAATAAGACGTAATAGCTGTGTATAAAGTAATAGTCTACACAAGTTGGAAGCATGGATGGGTTTCAATGTATGATATTAATGAGCTGAATAAGCCTGACATACAGAAAACACCATTAAAGATGAACAAACCTAATTTCCTCATAAGTATGTTCATGTCCGGCTGGATATCCAGCTTGATTTGGGGCAGAGTGACCTCGATAGGCTGAGGAGAAATTCTTTTCACTTTTTCTATCATGTTAAGCACAGCTGTGTCCGTCATCCTCTCCTCCACCTGCTGTAGGTCAGTCACTTTGTTGGAGCGAGGCAGCAAAATGTAAAGACTGCTGTCCCCTGTCAGAGCAAACCTCGCCACCTGTTGGGTGAAAAAAGATCACGGTGTGTAGCAACACTGTGAGCACACCCTCAGACAACATTGAGACAACGTCTTCCCCCAAGACCCTTGCCTAAAAGATTCTATTGTAAAAAGAGTTATTGAAAGTGCAACATTATTTTTTGATTTTTTTCTCACCTGTTGTTCTTTGTTTTACTTTGATTCTGGGGATATTCATGTTTCAAGTGTTAGAACTACAGGTTCCATAATGCTTTGAGAGATGTAGTGATGCCATGCAGTCAATTAGCTTGTGAGCTGTGTACTGTAAGCTGGGTAATGCCTATATTTGTTTACATTTTGGCAAATTAGCACCAGGAAAAGTAATGTCGGTTCCTGTTTGCAATGTACTCATGAATGTACACACAACTAACATTGGATTACTTTGATACTAAAGCAAACGCAACGTCGTCATTCTTTAGCAATTTATGGAGTCATAAGGAGCATCCTTTTTCTATGATTGTATGGTGGATTTATGGAAGTTTATTTACAATGGACATTAAATATGATACCCTCAAAACTAAGTTGCACTGAATGTAAAAATATTTTTCATGTCTGTTTAGTCATATTTTAAGTAGTTATGACTGAAAAGGGTGCACATTTTGATGCAATTTCCCCTCACAGTATCTTTGC
>NC_048408.1:15390916-15457595 GCF_013103735.1 Etheostoma cragini
ACACACACACACACACACACACACACACACACACACACACACACACACACACACACACACAGCTCTTCTCACGTTAAAAAAAACCCCTCTGCTGTACAGTATGTGACAGCGTGGGTTAAGGTGGGTGTTGGTTGTTCCTTACCTGCGCCTTTAGCTCAACATCATGTGTCATAGCTGCCATGTAGTTCTGGTGATAAAGGAGCGGCACAGTCACTAGATCACCGTCCAGTTTTGTGAAAGGTCCTTTCTTGAATTTCAAATCATACTTAACCTTCCACTGACCTGAAGCACACATACACGCTGTATTAGATTCCACCATTTCCACATGCACATGTTGTGCCCACAAACTTTACTGACCACTGAAGGAGACAGCGTTGAGCAGCATCAGCTGTGTACTGGGTGATACGGAGTCAACCAAATGTTTGATTTTATTGTTAGTTTTATTAGCCACCCAGCTGTTGATCATGTCTGTGTTCTCCTTGCTGGTTTCCAGCAGCCTGGTGGGCTGCGCGTCATAGAACTGAATGGACTGGTTAGTAAAGGACTCGCTCAGATTCTTTTCTAAAGGAAGAGAAAAGAAAAAGCATTATGAGCTACAGAGATAGAGATCCTTTTGTATACACTCAGAATCACTGCAAGCATCTCTTTGACTACAGAGGAGCCATTTTGCAGGCTTCACACGGTGATGGTAATACGTGGGTTATAGTAGATCTGAGAAGCCATCTGCAAGGAGCCGGCCAACTTCTCTCTCAGCTTCTTCATCTGCAGGTGAACACAGTGGAAGTCATGAGGCACACAGACCGCCCTTTCAATGGCTTTACGAGTGTGACCCCTTGCACCTGAAGGTAACGGGGGGAGGGGGGGAATGAGATAAATTGTACATTAGAGTGAGTCTGACATTTTATTATAAGTAGAGAAAAACTCCTCTGACATTTCAAAATGAGAAACATTTTATGTAACGGCCGAGTCATATGAGTTCATTGTGTCTATGTGTACTGTATGTATAGAGGTAACAAAGGCATAATTTTGCTTTTAAAGCAAATTACCTACAGTCTGCATTATTTTATAGTTTTCTTATTGTCAGCAAATCTTGTGAAAAGACAAAAACCATCAATGCATTACTCTGTCCCCTAAACACTTCCCTCTGCCTGTCGGTGGCTCTCCACCCTATGCCAATTTGTTCTATACTGCAGGTAAATGTGACAAAATGTCACAATGATTTTTTGGGGACAAAATAATTTCCTTAAACAGTTGGGCCCTGTAGTTTTAGCAAACTTTTTTTTTTAAACTGGAGGAAATTGTGGCTCAGAGAAGCACTTTAAAACGTGTTTGGACAATAACGGAGTTCTGTGACACAGAGGAATAAGCCATATCAGACTTTTGACACCCAGGCAATATTGCAACTCATTGTTGGCTTTTGGTCTTTTTATGGGATATGTTGAATAAAAGAACACTTTTAGAATATTCAAGAGTAATTTATAATCATTATATTGGTTAAAAAAAAGGGAAGAAACCTGCTTCTTTTATCATACCTAACAACAAATGAGACAGTATCCCGCCAATACTGATAGGAGAGAAGAGCAAGTTGTTGGAGGGTTGGGATTCTCTGAGGAAAGAATACAGCTTCATGGAAAACTCTGTGATGGATTCCTGTAAAATGGGTTCCCCCGTGCGACTGTTCTCATCCTGGCAAGGCTCCCATGCTGCTGTGTAGCCGATGCACGAGTGAGGAACCTCAGTAGGAGCAACTGAAAGAAAGTGAAGCAGACAGTCAAAATGTAAATAAATGTACCTAAATCTTTACATGGCCTGTCCAATAACGTAGATAAGAAATGTTGCTAAACCTGCCTTCAACAATGACATATACAGAGCTCAGTGACTCCCCCTCAGAAGAACATATGTAAAGTCCAGCATCCTCCATGACAGTGTTTCTGATTATGCTGGTCTGATCATGGTCAAGTGGATAAAGCAGCTCCACTCTCTTATTATCATCTTCAGGATCTAGCCATGTCCTCATGTTAGAACCCGTCTCTTTGAACCAAAGTGCATCCGCCTTTACGTGGCTGGAAGGTGGGAAATAGCATGGGAGGGGAGCCGTATTACCTTCAATTACCTTAATGGTGTATCTAACGGATGCTGCAGAGAGAGGCAGAAATTGTTAAAGATTAGCCCTATATGTATCCATTCTACCCAAATTCAAAATGCTCAACTGTTAATGAAAGAAGAGAAGTGTTTTATCTTCCTCACCATCAACTCTAATGTTGAATGTCCTTATCATCTCTACATTATTTTCTTTCATCACACATGTGTACTCTCCTTCATTGGCAGCAGTAACAGGGGATATAGAGAGATACCAGCCGTTCTGTTTAACTCTAGACGAGCCAGGGGACTGATCACTGAGACTTACATCTTTACCTGTATTCAGAAAAAGATCAAACAGAATAAATAACTGTGTACTTTAGAAATACACTGAGAATAGTGGTGGTAGTTGTGGAAATATAATAGGACCATTAAATTTCCAGGTGATGTCCACTTCAGAGAAGTCAGTATGAAATGAGAGACATGGCAGCTCCAGAGTGGAACCAGGGACCACTCGGAGATGTTCACATGAAGAAAGCTAAATAGAAACACTGTGTTAAATCAGTGAGGGAAAGCTGACAAATTCAACAGTCAAGAAGGATTGGGTTGAGGCCTTTGGTTAATTAATATATTATTGTCTGATATAGGTAAACACTATGCCTGAGCTATGAAGATACTAATTCTAGATTTCTTAGATAAGTTTACCTCAAAAATCAGCGACAGCAAGACACAAAGTGTAGCCTGTAGTTTCATCTAAAACAGGAACAGAGCAAAGGGAGTAAAATGAGATTGGCAAATAGTTGATGGAAAATAGTTGTTTCACAAGTAAGGATTTCAAAATGAAGTGGCACCGAGCCCTAAACAAGATCAATAATGTGGCGCAATCTGTGAAACATAGCAACGTTGCCCATTGTTAAAACCTTTTAAACTGTGATCATTTATCCACAGCTTCCATTTGCAATAAGTACACCTTTAGATTAATATTATAGAACATGTCACGTGGTAAAGTATAGTTGTTAATGACAGTAATAAATACTATGTTGTGAATAATAATGCTTTGGTTCAGTGATAAATCAATACCAAAATTCAGAAAAACGTTAAATAACTCACACCTTTTGAATTTCCAGATGAAGGCTATCCAAATCCAGTTTTTTTCCGACCAGTAATGTTTCTGCCACACCTGATCACTGTTCACTTCATCTACCAGCTCTGACTGTCTGCTCCTCTTAACTTGATCCAACACTGACGTATCTATGATTGTTGATTTAGAGATGTTTGTTTGTATAATGCAGGTCCTCTGATTTACTGGAAGTCACATGATTTCACATGTCAACAGATTATAAATTGGATGATTTATATTCCTGTTTTTGATCGCCTTCATTGGATTTATTTTTTGCATTGCAAAGGTATTTTATTAATTATGATATCAGTGCTTAAGCTGTTTTTATCATCAATTACACTTGTGGAACATAGTTATGAGTATGTGGGGGTGGATAAGCAGTTTCACTTTGGCTTGATTTCAATATGCATAGTACAATATTTTTTCCTAAAGTGTTTTACATAATTTAATTTTGCCAAAGGTGGCACTGGGTACAATACACAGACAAGAACAGTGAAAGCTGAACACAAGCTTAGTTTGTGCCTAACAACAGTGTTGTTTGTTAAAACGTGTTGTGGACCACAAGCATATCAGTCTAGTGCAAAAATGATGGAGGCAGTGTGCCAATAAGTGTTGTTATGGGATCGTTACATTTTATTTTAAAATTGCAGTTAGAAGATAAACCCTTTGAGATGCACCAACTCGTGGGGCGGTCCTCAAATAAGGAATTAGTACATTTTTAAGTACAGTTTTATTATTATTAAAGTGGTTATTGATACAATTTGGATGGCCAGCTGAAGGGACTTTACCCATTTGGATTTAGCACTACAGTTTTTTTTATTCTTTAAACAGCAGTCATTCACTTTATTTTAGCACATTTGTCACTTTTTTACATGTAAATGCATTTTTTACATTAAAATGTTGCTTATAAATCAATGCATCAATGATCATCTAATGATATAATCATAATAGTCACGGGGGCCATTTTTCTTCTGAGTACTTTTACTTCACCTTTACTTGATTATGCAAGTACATTTTCCTGACTATACTTCCAGACTTGTACTCAGTGGTGAAAAGTAGCCTACATTTAATCAAGTACCATACATAGGTGCATCTAAAGGTACTTGTACTTTACTTGAGTCTTTCCAGTTTATGCTACTTTATACTTCTACTTTACTACACCTCAGAGGAAATATTGTACTTTTTACTCCACTAAATTGATATGATAACTTTAGTTACTTGGCATATTGAGAATATTAATACAAAATATAATCAACAAGTAAATTGTTGATAAAAGAAGTTTTATTAGGCTTACAATTAGGCTTAATAGATTCATGCAGCATTATATAAAGTAGGCCTAAAATAAGCTTTACCTTTAACAGCTGCAACATTAAAGTACTGAACACATTGAGCACAATTATAATTATTATATTATTTAATAAGTCTTATTCTGAAATGGGTCATTCTGCATAATAAGTCACCTACTTTCACTTAATAAGGTTGAAGCCTACTTAAGTTCATTTTAAATGCATTAAGTATTTCTACACTGTTACTATTTAACTATTTTAGTACTTCTTCCACCGCTTTTATTTCGGTAGGCTAACATTTGAATGAAGGAAAAGTAGCATTTTTTTAATAGGCTACTTCCCACACGACCTACGTCGATCTACGGTCGATCGACAAACCGACACTCGATTAAGTGGACTGACTCCCGAGGAGATCTTTGGGCGTAATCAGACGTCTGCAATCGAGAGCCGGGTGTTAAACAAAAAAAAGGAAGAGACTCAAAACTTTTACACAATCTTTTTTCGCACTCGAGAACAAAACAAACAGTGGTTGAAAAGCTTTGTAGACACTTTGCAGTGTGTACGAGTATGTGACCAGTGTCTTCACAGCGTGAACTCGAGTTCAGCCTCCCCGTAGAAAAGAAAAGTAAGTTTTCCTCCTGGTCATCTGATCGAATAGCGGAAAGAGGACAAACAATGGCAGAGACCAACAACACAGCCAGTTAGCCGCTGGTTCAGTGTAGTTAACAAACATGCAGGCCGACTCGAAGCAGTACTAGCTATTTAAGGACTTTATTTGCTATTATACCCTTATAGCCTACAAATGGGTTAAGGTTAAGTTTAAGCCTCAAACTATGTTTTTGTACGTAGGCATATGTGCGCTTAGGCTACTTTAAATGTTTTTTTAAAAAGGCCCATATTTAGAAGAGGAAAAATAACGCAAGTCCATCAAGTAAAGTGTTTAGCGCGAGTGTTTGTACTGTTGGCAATGAATAGCTCTACTAAAATATATACCGTAATACGTTTTTCATAGCAGTGAGTTCGTAGTGATTACATGCTTTTATTTGACTCTGAATCCACAGTGAGCATCAAGCCACAGGACCTCACGGTGTAAGAGGCAATCACCATGGCAACGCAGTTTAGTATCGATGATGCCTTTGTACTGGAGGGAGATGAGGAGGGAGCTGTTTCTGATGGGGAGACGGAGGGATGGAAGGGCAGAGACAAGGACAGAGAAGGAGGAGAGATGGCATTTGGTCCTCTGTCTTTCTCCAAACCTCAGAGTCATCCCTCACCAGCTGCTGCTGCTGGCTCCCCAGAACACAGTAACCTAAAGTATCAGGTACACAGAAAACCTACAAATGCAAATGTGTGTAGATGTGTATATATATGTTTACCTGTTGTTTACGTGAAACTTTAATTATCTGATTTATTATCTTTTTTTAGAATCTGGAAAATGAAGACGCCTTGGGCAGCCATGCCAATTCCTCTTTCAATAACTTTTTTAAAATCAGGTGGGTCCCATAGGCAATTCAAAGTGCTGTACATTAAAAACAAATAAAATACGGGAATAGAAGTTACAGGGGAGTATAAGAAATTAAACATTAAAAGCAGTTAAAAACAATAAAAAATATAAAAGCAGATAAAATACGAGATTTTCGGCTGCTAGTATAGCATTGCTCAATACATGTAATTGACCCGCAATCCTTGCTGTTCCCAGAACAGGCCGGTGCCACCGGTCATACTTTTTAATTCTCTTTATACGCTTATATAGATTGTCAAACATTGTCTAAAATGCAACTTCAGTAAACAAAAGGCAACATAAATAAGAAAGGTCTCCAGCCTGGATTTAAAAGAACTGAGAGTTGCTCTGGACTTTGCTCTGGAAGCCGGACCCACAGTGTTCTGGGAGCTTGTTGCAGATATGTGGAGCATATCTGAACGCTGCCTCTACTTGTTTATCTCTGACTCTGGGGACAGAAAGCACGCCTGTCTCAGAGGACCTGAGAGGTCTGGGTGGTTCATAGTGTAGCAGCAGATCAGACATGTATCTCGGCCCTAAACCATTTAGCGATTTGAATACCAGCAAAAATATTTTAAAATCTATTCTCTGAGGCTCTGGAAGCCAGGTAGACCTATTAATTTGCTTTTTATGTGTTTTGAATGTGAGTTGAAGTACGTCTCTGCTCCCTTCACAGTGACCCCGCAACCCTGTCTTACTGCAGCTCCCAGTGGTCCTTCAGCACCTTGAGTTCTGTCACACAGCTTTCTGCACACTGCTGCGGGTCAGTTCAAACAACACTCACACACACACACACACACACACACACACACACACACATACACACAGACACACACACACAGACACACACACAGTAACTTAATTTTTATTTTTATTTAGGTGGGTGTCCCATCCGCTGGTGAAGAAAAACAGAAGAGTTGTTCTTGCTTCATTCCTTCTCCTCATCACTGGAGTTGGTAAGTCCTGAGCAGAGTTGTTTACGTGTTAATATCCAACCAGATTGATGTTTAGATAGATGTTTTTGTTTTTTTTGCTGTGATAAAGTCTTACTTTTTCTCACATTTTCCTGAGTTTCTCCTCATGTCCATAATTACCCTTAAAGACTAGTTGCTTGAAATGTACAGTAGATGGTTCAGGAATTAAAATGTATTGTCCTTTTCTCTTTGATGAAGTAGATTAAATGACATTGAAGTGACCAAAATGTCTATGTCTAAACCAAACTGTTTTATATGACAATAGAGCGCTTCATATGAAATTGTAAATGTACTCCTTTCTTTTAAAATACACACACTACTTTGAATAGTTTTGCATGTTTAGACCAGGGGTCCGTTTCAGGAAGGAGGTTTAACAAACTCTGAGTCTAACCCTGATCTCTGAGTTGATTCACCTTGAAATGGGAAACTCAGAGTTTTTGGTTTCAGAACAGCTGATTCGAGTTGGTTCAGTCAACTCTGAGTAGGTTCACTCAGAGTTAAGCGTGTGCACCTCCATAATAAAAAGGCAGCATGAATGGAGTCATGACACTACGATTCACCATGGTAACAACCACAAGCAAACTGGTCGGCGGATATACTCATGCACACATACAGTGAGTTTGACAATGTATTTAGTTTTTTTTTAAACACAGCGGCTGCTGTAAAATAGGGAGAATTGGTGTGGGAGAAAATTGCTGCTCAAGTCAATCCGCAAGCTCTACTATAGTGTATTCATTTCATATTTAATCAGAGGTAGCCTATAATATTACTGGTGAAAACTGGAATGGCAGTAGGCTACACCTATCATTTCATTTAGGTGCATTCCTGTGGGCAAAAAAGTAAAAGTAAAGTACCACTAATCCCATTCTGAGGTTGCAGCACCATCATTAACAGAATTATGATTTACAATCAGTTAGTTCTTTTTAATGTCTCTTACTGGTTTGTTTCCAGGGAACTCTAAACAAACGTTTAAAAACCATTTCAGAGCGAGTCACACTCTTCTGACGGCGCTTTACTAATATGCGCTGCATCAACAATATTGTAAAGAAAACTGCCGTTTGCAAAAAAAGTAAGTCAAAGAATGTGCTGTGATGTAGGAGCATGTCCATGATGGGGGACGTTAGTGATATGAGGACGGATAAGGTTACGTAGGCTATATGACTGATAGACTGGGACGAAAAACAATACCGCTCAAATAGGTACTTATCTGGAAATGAAAATACATCTATAGTCGGGGCCTCAATATCATCTCCCAACGTATGTTTAACTCCCTGCGAAGTAATACAGCTTCTTCATCAACGGGATCGTCGACAAAAGGACAGGCCATGTTAGAGAATAAAACGTTTCATAGTCTGCCTAACATGGTTCATAAACCAACAGTGTTTTCTATTCATGCAGATAACAAACTGCACTAAAATGCACCAGATACAGCTTGAATAAATGAATGAGGAAATGAAATAGCGCTATGTCAGAGGGAGGAGACTGAGAGAAGAAAACCTGCTCCTGACTAGGTTAGGTTCACAGGCTCAGTTACCATAGTAACTGACTCAGAGGTTAAGTTACCTCTCTTTCTGAAACGGGCTGGAGTTAGGCTACCCCTCTCTCTCAGGTTTGATTAACGTTCCCTTTCTGAAACCGAACACCCAGAGCTTTCTGAAACGGACCCCGGGTAGTTTGTTTAGTGTTGTCGGTCTCTGACATGCTTGGCACACTGAACTGTGTCCCCTTGTTGATCGTCTCTCTTTTTGCGAGAGTCATTAACGTTCTATCTAAGTATACATACATACATACATACATGGGGTTGTGATCGGCAGTCTCAGTGATGTACTTTTGCATTGTTTCTCTTAGCTCTTATTTTCACAGGTGTTATCATACAGCTGAATCCAAATGCAGGTAAGAAAAACCATTTAGGTAGGCGTTACGATTTTGGTGTCCAGAAATGACACAATAAGTCTGCTTGAGAAATTATCAGCAATAATGTAACAATATCAATAAGCACATTTTTTTTTAAAGAAATGTTTTGCTTAAAACCTCTGAAAGCTGTAGATTGTCATATGAGCTGATGCAGAAGCAGATAAGAAATGAAGAAACAAACATGTCATAAAACACATGATCAAATCAGACAGCATACAACATTTTACAACAACATACTAACTCAAACACAAAACAAATGAATACAGTGGAATATAAACTACCAATTACAAAATATCTCTATTATACACATAACTGAAAAAAACGTTTGTGAATTGCATGGTAAAATTCCGAACTGTATGTTGTACTGGGAGTCTATGAATGTGTATTCTGTCTGTGTCCTGCTGTTGTGAACCCTCCCATAGACTCTGCTGGGTTCATGGTGAAGAAGCACCAGCCTTTCAAAGCCAAAACCTTTTGATGATAAAGAGCATTGTTTCTCAGTCTAGCACATTTCTGTCACAGCTCGTCTTTAAAATCTACTTTTACAATTGTCATTGAATTCTTTGGACAGGAAAGTTGTAGTTTGTAACAAATTCGGGAACTTATGATTAACTTGGGACAACTTTTCTGCTGCCAAGTACTGCACATACACCTTGTTTTACCATTACTATTAAATTGCATGTTTTAAAAGAAAGAGAGACATAAAAAAAGATAAGTAATGACTTTGCAACCAGTAGACATTTCCTAGAAAGGAATGGTTTGACATTTTGGGAATATACACTTCAGTTTACACTTCAGTTTTTGTTGGGATCAAACAAACAAGATCTAACATGTTAATTAGTGAGATTTAGAATGATTTTATTACCTTTTGGACGGAGCCAGACAAGCTGCTTCCTCTTGTTTCCAGGCGTTGTGCTAAGCTAAGCTAACAGTCTCATGGTTGTAACTCCATATTTGTCAAATATGTTCCAGTTCTTGGCAAGAAATCAAATTAGCACATTTCCCCAAACCCTCAAACTGTTGTTTTAATGTGTTCCACTGATAAGTGTTGGTGGATGTGTCTTTGCTGTGGGTTGTACCTAACCAAACTGTTCTTACAGGTGTTTCAAGTGCTATATTCTTTGTACCTGGATTTCTTCTCTTCATACCTGGCGGTAATTTGATTCTTTGTTTCCTAGAACTTTTATTTTACTTGCCTGAACCAGTAACTGCATGCCTGTTTTGTTGATATTGACAATGTCATTCCCTGTGTGTCCTATAGTGTACCATGTGATATACATCAGCTGTGCTGTCCGAGGAAGAAGAGGCTTCAAATTGTTCTACCTACCTTATTTTGAAAAATGACATGACACACTACATTTTCACTACGTTTCTTTGTTTGCTATCTTAAAATGAATTGTATTTTGTCACTTGTAACAAAAAATGTATTGTGACATGTTTTGTTTTTTCTTGTCATTGTAATGACCACTACTAATTCAACCACTTAGTGCCTCGACTACACTACATGAACTGATAATACTGAGAAAAAAAAATGAAAAAAAGGAGATTGGTCTTGCCTGTGTTTTCTAGGTTGTGTGAATAATGACTGTGAAATTACAATACAACTTTTTGTATATTTTAATTTGTGTCGGTCAAGATTTTTTGCTTGGAGAGTTTTCTAAACATGGGCAAAGTGAGAGCTGTTCGAAGTATGCTGTGGACTGGGGCGTTTCAAATCAGGAACAATCATTGACATGGTTTAAGTATTTAAGTAAAGTGGAGTACCCATAATTAATTGGTTTTCACATTTGCTTTAGCAATCCCTCATGAAAGCCAGTATGAGAAAAGTAACTTTTTCTCAAGATAATAGCTCTTCAATTGCAGTTTCATACTTCTTCACTCCTTAGGACAGCCCTGCTATTCAAGAAGGACTTGACTTATCAAGTGCCAGACTGTTATCAACCCAGTAGGATAGACAACCATCAGAACCCCACAGTCCTCTTGTGGCTTTTTTTTTTGAAACCTCTGCTGCTATGTAGGAACTGTCCCAGTGTGGGAATTAATTACAGTTTAGTTGATTACATGACAGATTAGACATTCGTATACTATGTCACAAAAAGTTAGATTTTATTTCCATCATTTACACTTTCAAAGTAACAGAATACAAAAAAAATTGGCGTCTGGAAAAGTTTGGGCACCCTGCCGAGTTAATACCTTGTACTGCCCTCTTAAAGACAAAGAGAATGCATCATACACTGATGTTGCTGTTGATTTGTTGATGTGTTATTATTCATGCTGTCAACAAATCTATTGAATTGCCGTGGCTCCATGTCACTAGAGGTTAGTAAAACAAATCAGCTTTTTTTATTTGAATAAATAAACTTTGTAACTTCTTATGATTATTATTGTTTCGCTGACGTGAATATTTTGTAGCCACCCATAGACATAATAAAAACTCTTTATTATGTCTATGTCCCCAGCCTCTATTACGTAGCTAGTCTACGTGTGGGACGTCTCGCAAAACGACTAGCTTCGGCAAACATCGTCATCGGTCGTTAACTGATAGTCAAGGATGGAGGAAGAGGCACGCCAGCTTTTCGAGGAAGGAATAATAAAGAAATTGATCAGTCCTGGTAAAGGAGAACTGTCGACCTTTCCAAATGGAACAAAGGTAAAACTACAGTGTGTCAACGGTTGGACCAGTTGATGCCAGTTCTCTGAATTATTAGTTTAAGCAATGCAACGAAGCCCGTTTGCTATAGCTAAATGCTATCACAAGCTAGCTAGCTAGCTAACGTTTACACGTTCGACTTTGTTATCTAGATTAATGTATACTAAACACATTGCGCTTGTAAATAGACACCACTGACAGGCTTGTGAGCTTTGCTGCCTTTATGGTGATACAAAGTTAGCTTTTATTAGAGCTGTCAGTTTTTCAGCCAACTAGCATTTTTTCCCTTTTTCTTTTCATCTGATAGAAAGACGGGGCGGGACAGGATGGGGGTTTGTTTATTTATGCTGATTGGTCGGAATACCATCAATCAATTTCCCATTGTTGTGATTGGTCCGAATATGATAAGGAGTAGATGGGGGGGGGGGGCTTCTCAGAAAACTCTTTAGTTTTTAGCAAACAAGCTGAATTGGTCTAAAAGGGGGATGTTGGAACCGTTATTTTACCCTGATAGTTCTGTTGAGCAGTGTTTAATGTTGTCCGTGTTTGTCATACCTTTTTTAACCAGGTGGTTTTCCACTACCGCACCAGCCTGTGTGATGGCACATTGCTGGATGACTCCAGAACCATGGGGGGCCGCAGCAAACCCATGGAGCTCATCTTGGGCAAGAAGTTTAAACTAGCTGTGTGGGAGAGAGTGATCATCACCATGAAACAAGGCGAAATTGCAGAATTTACCTGTGACAAAAGGGTAAGTGAGCTGGTCATTTGGGATGGAGTGGTAATATTGTTCTTTTAGTGCACTGACCATTTCTATTCACCTCTTAGCACACAGCTCTGTACCCGCTTGTGTCCCAGTCCCTGAGAAACATCAGTGCTGGTAAGGACCCCCTGGAAGGCCAGAGGCATTGCTGCGGCATTGCCCAGATCCACTCCCACCACTCTTTGGGGCACAACGACCTGGATCAGCTTCAGGCCAGTCCACAGCCTCTTGTCTTCACCATCGAGCTGCAGGAGGTGAGCAGGCAGGGCAGAGCCTAGAGTTTAATAGTAATAGGGATTTTATTTTTTATTTTTATTTGTGTTAGATTTAGGGTTTAGGTTTGCCAACTTTAAACAGTGTAGTTTTTTTTCTAATGTAGCACCAACACAATACCTATGTTTTTGTACTAATATTGGTACCTTTTATTAAAAAAAAAGTAATCTATACACATGTATATAGTTTGACGTAAATATAAAACAATTCTAACCATTTTTTTATTTATTTAACAAAACAAGCAAAAATTCTCGCATGCAAAATGTAAAACCAAAGCTATTTCTAATATTTACATGGATGAGGGTGACAAAATATTGGAAACACCTCTTGATATATTGCAGTGCAATACGACACCACCACTATGGTCTCAAAAATGGTTGATAGATGGACAAAACCTCTATAGCACAGTTTAGGCAACAACTGAAATGTATAAGGCTCCCACTTAAACGGGATTCATTGTGGTGGTATTGTAATACATTTACAATATGTTGTGAGAGTAGATCTAATAAACATTTTATGTTATTTAGATATATATAAATATATATATAAAGAGTTTCTATGTGCTACTAAGCACACCTACAGTACAGTTTTACTCTGAGTGTTAGCGCCTGCTGCCACAATCCTCAATCTCTGTCTCTGTTCAGGTTCTGCCTCCAGGATCGTTCCAGCTTGACGTGTGGGCTATGACAGATCAAGAGAAACTTGAGCTCGTGCCTCAGATCCATGAGGAGGGCAACATGCTTTTCAAACAGGGCAAAATCAAGGAAGCCACAGAGAAGTACTACAATGGCATTGCCTGCCTCAAAAATCTACAGATGAAGGTTAGGGAACAGTTGAACACAAGAGAATAAAGATTAGATCCAGTTTTTTAGTATCCATTTTCTTCAGTAAATTTGCAATACAATCATTCTAACTCCTCTGTGACTTTTTTTTACCCCTTTAAGGAGCACCCTGGAGACGAAGTATGGGTCAAGTTTGACCATATGATCACACCACTGCTCCTCAACTTCTGCCAGTGCAAGCTACTCCAGGGCCAATACTACGAAGTCATCGAGCACTGCTCAGCCATACTCCTCAAATATGAGGGTAAGGCTTTGTTGTTGGTGCTCTACACAAACGAGCAAGAAAGAAAGATTACTGTTGCTATCACAGTCTGTAATTATTTGTGATTTTAAAGGGCGTGTTTGGGATTGGTGTAGATTTGAAAAAGTGTCAACTCGTGGTTGTGATGTTGAGTTTACAAAAAACCTACATGAGAAAGAACATTACTGCTTCACTCGACAGCACCCTGAACCACCATCATCAAAAAGGCAAAATCAATAACTATCTTTTGAAGGAACGGTGTTCACCCCTTCAGTTGAGTATAGAGAATCTATACCCGGGTTCATTAAAGCTGATCGCAGTGTTGACATTAGGAGATCTGTAATTGTTACATACGCTACATTTGTATTGGAAAACTAGTCTTTTGAGAGAGGCTGTTGTGTGTTGGGGGGCTATGTTGGGCCGGAAGGGAAGCGGAGCAAAGCAGTGAAAGTATTTTAAAAAATAGCGAAAGGAGATACCGTACGTGACCAGTTTTAACCTGCTCCGTCATGGTAGTGTGTAGTTATGTTTCCATCCACACGTTTTTATCCGAATTAAGTTATATCGAATCCTTATGGAAACAGTAAAATTCTATTGAATTTCATGAATATTATAAACTTTATTTGCAGAATAAATAATGAATTGCGATTAAGTTTTAGGTTATGTCTGCTTGCAACCCGACACAAAATGAAGAAGAAGAAGTTTTGGTTAATTTCCACCCAGTATTACCGCTGGGTTTGCACACATGGCGGGTTTCAACATAAACAGATTTAAGTGGACGAACGAGTAGACGAGAGACTTTTGAAATTTAATTTGAGCAAAATATAGATAACAAAAGTCTACGAAATGCCCTAATTTATCATGCAATACCTTGCAACATCTGGGCAAAGGGACGGGCCAATAAAATTACACAACAGGTCAAATGTTGTCTTGGTCATCTGAAAATGCTTCAACCAGAAGGTTTCTGTGAAGGTTCTCTGAACTGTTTGGAGCGCTGTCGTTCCCAAACCACAGGCCACCTCCGTCTCCGTTGTCGTCGGGCATTCATAATAGCAGAGTGTTGATAGCATTGTTGTTTTCTTATTTATAGCTTGATATGTCGCTATCCGCTGGCACGTAAGCACTATTACAACTTGTGCAATATTGATCATTTGTTGGTAGACTAGGTTTTTTTATCAGACGTGGAGTGATACTTATCGTCCAAATGAATTAGACGTCACAGCCTTTTTTATAATTATACACTATAGTCAAATCACTCTTATATTACTAGAAAATTAACTGCATAGCTTGCATAGTAAGAACAGTTAAATTTGCCTTGATAAACAACCACATATTCAGAGTAATTTAGTTGGCATAATGCACTAAATAGAGCAGCCAGCATTAGTGAGCTGCCACCATCACTGCATACTATGCCTGGCAGATTGATTTATAGATTGAAATACATCCTCATACGGTCTTCACACATGAAAACTAGGTTTTTATCAGGATCTGTGAATTTGCCACACAAGTGTACTGTAATTTAGAGACTAAACGATGTGGCCAACTTGCAATACCTTCAGTAAAAAAAGCTCCTTTTTATGTTATACTAGAAGCTATCATCCTCCTTCAAATTGTACAGTGTGATGTCACAGGTTGTTGGTTTAGGCCTGTCGGCTGTTAAATGTTCGGTAGCTGATAACCATGTTCTAGGTTCCGACTACTAATTTCTTCTATTTTTGTTATTGCCACTCTTCATTCCAACCCCAACCGGCCCGTCAGACACTGCCTACCAAGAGCCTGGGTCTGACCGAGGTTTCTGCCTAAAAGGAAGTTTTTCCTCACCTCTGTTGCTTGCTCTGGAGGAGACTACTAGAACTGTTGGGTCCTTGTAAATTCTGGAGTGTGGTCTATCTGTATAGTGTCTTGAGATAACTCTTGTTATGAATTGATACTATAAATAAAATTGAATTGAAATTGAATAGGTTCCCAACTTGCATTTATGTGCATATAAAGAATGTTTAATCATTGTCTTTGTCCCCTTTCTAACAGACAACGTGAAGGCCTTATACAAGCGTGGTAAGGCCCACGCTGCAGTGTGGAATGAGGTCGAAGCACGGGCAGACTTTAATAGGTTGTTGGAGCTGGACCCCTCTCTGGGGCCGTCTGTTGCCAAGGAGCTGAAGGCCATGGAGGACAAGATCCGGATCAAAGAGAAGGAAGAAAAGGGTCGCTACAAAGACCTGTTCACCTACAATACAACACCAGCCACTGCCACTACAGTCAGTCCATTTTGAGTTTTATTCATTTTAATTCCAACTATCTCCTTTCTGGCCCCTATGTATTCATTTTGAGCTTATTTGTTATATAGTAGAAATGTCAAGAAGTATTTGCTCTTCCTCCTCACAGGGATGAATCACACAGATGTATGGACCAAAAGGATGCCTGTGAATTTCAAGACGGAGGACAAACAGTGCTGGTGTTTTAGTTTATTTCCATGCGCCCAAGCAAATGACTCTGCCACCCTGCCCTTCCTCCCATAGTACACGCAGAAATATGAAATATTCCCACACACTGTCCGGTCATATGCACACACACACAGTTATGCATATATACCAAGGTTCTTATTTAGAAAACTGAACATTACCTAAAGGGCAAAAGTAAGTAAGTAGTAGTCTAAAAGTGAAGTAAAGTTCAGTCTTTGATGAAAATACAAAATCCCATTGAAACCTTAGGTATGTACAGGCCAAAAGCATCATTATTTAATTACGGTTTAAGCATTTTACGTTGTCTTGATTTCCCCGAAATATGTACAGAGCTGTTGAAGAATCCTAAAATGACTTGTAATCGTAGCTCAACAAGGAGATTCCAGATGGAAATGCTGCCCCTTAGAACATTAAGGAATATATATATTTTTTTTATTGCACACAAGACATCACATACACGCTTCTGTCTTGTTCCGCCAGACCCCCTCTTCTATGTTGGTCACAGCAGAAGCTCTGGCATAAGCACGAGACCATTATATCATGGTAGATGCAACTGGGAAACTGAGCTG
The DNA here is from genome assembly GCF_013103735.1 of Etheostoma cragini. Taxonomy (NCBI): domain Eukaryota; kingdom Metazoa; phylum Chordata; class Actinopteri; order Perciformes; family Percidae; genus Etheostoma; species Etheostoma cragini. The sequence continues at coordinate 15,407,591 of NC_048408.1, forward strand.
TCGTGACAATCATTTATAACACACGTGAACTTGTGTTATCTTTGCTTTTTCCTATGTACTTACTTATTTAATATACGTAAGAAATTACTACCATTACAGTATATTGTTTTGTCAATATGTACTCCGCAAAGCCCTTATTATGTCCTTCACTTACTTAGAAAGCTACTCATGACGCACGTGAAGCAGCGGGTCATCTGAGGTGAGATGTAATTGAGGTTGTGATTATGTAACTGAAAATAAACGTGTTTATTCCTTGCTATCTTTAAATATTTGTGATTTGTAGACACGAGTCACAATAATGCCAGTTCATTCCTGAGTAAAAGAAATGTTTCAAGATTTAACCCAAATCTTAGCAGAAGGTGCACATTTTCAGAGCGCTCACATATTGTGCCCTTTGGCAGAAGATAGTCTATTCATTGAGCTCAATGTCCTAAAGGAATTCACCTACGTGGACATTCAGCTCAGGAATCCCCGTCAAGGGAAATAATGAACATTTAAATTTAAACATTTCATATTGGATCCCTTCACTGTCTGAAAAATCATCAGTTTAACCAGAAAATCTACCCACCAATTATAAAGCAACCTTTCATTTATGTTTTACAAATTAAACTGCCACTGACACTTTTTTTCTGTTATTTAATTAAGATTTACATACAGAACTGCAAAAATCTGGTTTACAAAATTTTCATACTAACAAATTGACTTGAGATGTACAGTGTTCTTGGGATTGAGAAACAGCTAATGTTTGTTTACACTACAAAATGATAAAATAAAAAATAAGTGGATAGAAATGGGGTATATTCAAGATGCTCAGATTAACAAAAATATTCAGTAGTTGCAGAGTGGTGTTAGGAATAGAAACTTGAGCACATTGTAAGCTGGAACACTGATGTCATTTAAAAATGATGGTCAATTGCCATTATTTGGGGGGAAAAATACTTTAAATTAATGTTTTTACTCCCAGCTCAACATAACGTGTTGAAATTCCCCATGCTCGTTTTTCAAAATAGATACAAAACTTGCATACACCCCACAGCTGACATAAACGTTTGATGAACAAAAGGTGGTGTGGTGAAATGCAGGGAACAGTGGAGACAAAATGGAAACAATTGACCTACAAAATGCTGTTGAGGAAAGCGCAAAAGTTGAGAGGATAAAAGAATGGTTGTAAAACAGACAATGGGGATCTTGAGGACAGGCTTCTACAGTGGAGGAGTGAAGGGAGCTTTGGAAAAGGTTATGTGCGGGCACTTCTCTCCGTCTCTGCAAGACACTCCCTGACCAGTGCACGGGCGTGGATTATACCTTAACAAAACAGACACAAGGTGCAAGAAGGCATTAAATCAACAGTTTGACAATGTTGACACATGCTCAATTCCCATTGTTTTAACTCACTTTCTGATAGATAGGCACTTTCAAGACAGTTAACTAGCTGACAATCTTACAATAACTTTAAGGGCAAAACTGGATTTAGCCGTCTCTCTGCCTGTTAAATTAACACCACAGCCAATTTCCATCACATCAATCCGTTACTTCTACATATTTGCATTACTATCAATTAGGGGTGGTGGAAAAATGTGTGTACAGCATTGTATCGTTAGATATTTTCATTGGCAATAGACAGGTGCTAAGTATCAATCTTTTATTACACAATGTGTTGGTCAGTTTGTCTGCTTGACAATCCTATTTTGCAGTAATGTTATTGTACAGTAAAGTACAGCAGGAAGCCTTTGTCTTAGCACCGTTATTAACTTTTCATGATACAAATCATGACTTGCAATGAAAACATGTACTGAGTGTCTTTCTGACAAGAAAAGCACACCTCTCTTTAGCCTCTCCATAGCACTCTTGCTCCCAGCGTATGTAGGCCTGATCTCACGGCTCATCTCCTCAATGACAGACAGAAGCTCACTGTAGGTGGATCCCTGAGACACTTTGACAGGCTATAGTTTCAAGAGAGAGAGAAAAAAAAAAAAATATATCAAGACTTGTGACCGCTAAAAATTCCCATCACTAGTAAAGGCAAAGTTAAGGAAAGCACATGGTATCTTTATTTTCAAGATACTAAGACACAATAATACTTAGAACTGCAACACCACTTAAATAATGATTTAACACTGATATCATTTAGCTGTATGATATTGCCCTGACTGCTCCTTACGCCCCCATGCTTTAAAAAACTCCATTTCTCATGCAACAAGTCAGCAACCCCCTATGGCTATCTTAACACTCCCATGAAGGTCACATGCTGGCCAGAGCTGGCAGTATTCAAGGTACTCTGCCGTGGATACAGAAAGACATGTTTGTCAGCTGATAGTTTAAATTTTCTAAAGCTTTTTGAGGATGAATTAGCTGAAGCAACAGACTCTATATCTCTCACTGCTGCTGCAAATTAAGTAAAAGTCCCTCATAAAAAAAAAAATCAACCTTATGTCTAAAATAAAAGCCAGTTTGCAATTAAAAATGAGCTTTCAAATTACGATTCAAAAATAATCTTAATATCTTAATATCTTAATCTTAATATTCATCATTAACTTGCTTTGCAGGCATTAAACGGCTGCAGCCCTAGTAAGGACTTTAATGAAAAGAGGCTGTCAAAGCCATGATATCAAGTACAAGCTCTACCCTTCGACCTGCACAGGCCCGCATAAAAAACATCAGTTGCAGTTTCATATGATAAAGACAACAACAGTAGGAATAACCGCAGACATACCTGTACAAACCCCATTGAGGGTGGGCCAAAGTCACTAAAAGCCGGTCTAAAGTTGGACGACGAGGGTAGGGATGGAGAGGGCACAGAGGAGCCTGCACAGAAGAGGAGAATAGGTGTAAAGTGGGATTGATGGTTTTTCGGAGGCTCAACGCAGAGTTTTTGCCGTAGCCTTTACACCTGCTTACAATCTCTTTAAAAGAAAAGCAGGACCGGCGTGTGTGTGTGTGTGTGTGTGTGTGTGTGTGTGTGTGTCCGTGGGGAGTGTGTGGTAGAGCGAGTGAGACTGTGACGGCGAGTAGCTTTGGAGCAAGTACAGACTCTAGAGACAGTGAGAGAAACAAAGTGTCTCCCCTGTGCTGGAGAAAGAGAACCAGGCAATGAGAAGGGGGAAAATGCAAAGCTACCAAGCCACGGCCGTGACTTCTAGTTACATTGTTCAAGAGGTGCAGGTCAGGCTACTGCGTAGGGTCTGGCGTAGGGTACGTGTTGGGCAGAAATACATACATTGGCCACGCTATAAAATGTTTTGTATCTGTAATGCAACAACAACAAAAAAAAGGCAACCGGCCAGTAATTGCATGTCCAACATTAAGGCTGTATGGTCTTAGACCTGGAGGTGTGTGGTTGGATCCAGAAGGCGCAGGAGCAATGGGTTTGTAACTCATGGCGATTTCCGCAGGCAGCTCCCCGTACGACGCGCCGCTTCCTTCGGTCCCGTCAACCCGGTGCTTATACAGCTTTACTGGTGGTGATGAGCTCCTAAGAGCTGATACAAAGAAAACTAATCACATGCACAGAAATACAAATAAAAGAAGATCAAATGTATATGCATCTGCTGAATAACAAAAGGCAGCTAAGGTGTGTAGTTATCAAAGCAGTAATTATTCACTTCATGTCAAATTCAATACTCAAGATTGTTTACCACTTTGTAGGTTTTACAACAATCTGAAAAGGTGGCTCAACAGCAAACAGCAATTGGCCAACCCCTGATATATTTCCATTTTAGTCTCATGGGAAAGGCAAGCAAAACAAACATTTTGCCAGAGCCATGGCTTCATGCGTCACCTTTGCATTGCTTATAGAAATGCATTCATTACACAACAAGACGTAGGACTCGTTACTGGATAAAGTTTTCAGCAATTTAGTCAGGTTAATTATTTGTTTGTCTTTTCCCATCAAAATAGATGTATTTATATGGGTCAATGTTTAATATTAGTAATTTGTTTGGCAGTGTTGTGTCTTTATAACAGAATTAAGAGAGATGACCTCAAACATGGGACGTAGGTGCCTTAACCCTTAGCAAAGGGCCACCTATAAAGTTCAATTATTACATTTGAACTTGCTGTGAAGTATGGCAGGGCAATATGGAGAAAATCAAATATCACAATATTTGTTTACCAAATACCTTGATATCAATACCCCAACAATATTGTATATATATATAATCTTGTGTTGTTGACTATTGGTGCTTTCACAAAATACTTACACAATGATATTTTTGATAAATGATCATCAGTAATGTGGATATAATGACTAATTAGGTAAAGGCAAAGAATAGAACAGTAACAACTGTCTGGTAAGTTCAGAAAATGACATCACTTTACTGTAATGAAGCCTTTAAAACCAGGAACAGACAGCACTTATGCAATATCAGGATATTACGGTATCCAAAATAGTAGACAATATCTGGTCTCATATTACAGTATGAATATAATATCGATATATTACCGAGCTGTACTTTGAAGTGAGGTCAGCTTTATGCACATTGTAGTTGCCTTTCAGACAGTCATGCAGCACCAAGTAGTTCATTACAATTCATGATATCAAATACTGTATTTGATACTGTTTATGCATTATGTAAAGCATTTGACCTTCCCTGGCCTAAAGAAAACCATAGGACTCTTTGCTGCCCTATTAGTACTATGAACAGCAGAGTGGCACAGTAATACCAGAGATAACCGCCAATGTTACAGTTTAGCTCTCCTACTTTAAATATAGACAGTGTTCACTTGCCATTCAAATCTAGCAGATATCTCATTTGATAACTAGTAAGTCAGTTATTTATCAGTATTACTTTGTAACTTTGGTCTGGGATTTTGGGTTTCAAAAAAAAGTCCTATATGGAGGATCATATGAATTTGATCGGTCAGTACGGACCAGAGCCAGATGTGCCGAATGAAACAAAAGCTGACGTTAGCTTAAGAGGAAGGAGCCAAGCTACCATAAACCTACTAGTGGTTATGTTAGCTAGGTTAGCTAGCTATCGCCGGTTAGCATAACAACATAAGTAGGACGCAGGGAAATAGTCGTGATGAAGCGTGGATATTCTACATACAGGAACTAAACGATACGAAGGTTTGCTACACATGGGATTATTGAGAAGACTACAAACGATTCAAAAAAGTGGAATTTCTATTACCTTTATAAAGAGACTTGAAAATCCTCCGTGGGAAGCGAGACCTGCTGGCTCTTCCCGTGTGTGAGTCTGCGCAGTAGAATAGCGTAATGTAATGCTGATTTTTTGTCTTTATTTATACACCATTCAAAGACAGGCAGTCAGAACGGTCAGAAGACGCATACCAACTAAACTGTAACACAGTACACACCGGCATAGACCATAGACAGTTAAAGGAAGGCATAGAGAGACAACCACCTGTACCGCCAACGTAATTCAGCTGCTGCTGACAAAGTTAGCTTACATAAGTCGAGGTATAACGCTAAGCTTACAGCTAAGTGTTGAAGTAATCTTAGTTACGTTAGCTGACTGCATACATGTCAAAAGCTATATTAGGCCTACATTAAAGAGAAGTAACAAGCAAATTTACCTTGAGATACCATTTATACTGTCTGTAACTTTAGCCACTTAACATATAACTTCAATTTTGTTTTTAAAAATAGTTATGCAAATCAAAGTTTACATTGCATAATTTTACCTTAACGATTGTGACAACAAAATGCAAACGAGGATTGTATATTACCGTTACTTGACGTTATCTTACTATTATTGACTTTAGACACATAGGGAAACAAAATTGGAGCGGATTCGGGATCTCCAAGCGGGCAGTTGGAAGCGGAGGTCGGTTATATGTTGGAAAATAGCATTGCTGAGCAATGTGCATCTAGTTGGTCCTCCTTGTTTGCTTGTAAAGAAACCTGATGGTACGTTTAGACCGTGTAGGCTGCTGATCTTCTCAAAGTGAATGTACTGACGAAGCCTGATTCGTTTCCACTTCCGCTTATGGAGGATTGTGTGGACCAAGTTGGTTCTGCTAAATTTGTCAGTAAGTTTGACGTTCTTAAAGGTTACTGGCAGGTTCCTCTAAGTCCACTCACTGCTTTTCTAAGCCAAAAAAGTAAAGTTCGAGTGGTTGCTTCAATGTCAGGACGCCTTTCAGTCGGTGAAGTCTTTATGTTCTTCTCCTGTCTTAGCAGCCCCACATGTTAGGTGGGGGTTTGGTACTGTACTCATGTAAACTAATGGAAATGATGTTGACTGTACGGTGACTGTCTTTTCAAAAAAGTTTAACTTACATCAGCTTAATTATTTAATCTTTGAAAAGGAGGTACTGGCTCTCATTTGGGCATTGCAGCACTTTGAAGTTTATGTGGGGGGGTGGAGAGAGTCCGGTAGTGGTTTACACCAACCATAATCCTTTGACTTTTCTCCAATCACTCCAGAATCCAAATCAGCGACTTATGCATTGGTGTCTTTTCCTCCAGCCGTTTCAGTTGGACATACGACATGTTTAAGGGGCGGACAGATGCCATATCCAGAGCTGTGGCTGTTTAAGTGACTTGTGGTTGTTTTCCTGAAGTGTTTTTTTCTATCCGACCGGTATTATTCTCTCTTGACTTGCTTCCTAGGTACCCGAGTTGCTGGTAGGGTGACCTTGAGGGTTTTGACATGATCGAGCCTGCAGGTTGTTTGGACACACCGGTAAACGTTGATATTTCAGAGTGACGTTGTCAATGATTATTTGTAAGTTTGCCTCACCTTTTTGGCTTATTTTTGTTTTTGAAGTTGCTTGTGGCTGTTGGAATTTTGTTGGGAGTGTTAGAACTCCCATCTTCAGGGAGGGGGTTTTGACGGTCCTTCCCAATTTTCAGGTGCTGAGAGTGGACAGGGAGGTGGAGTTGGGAGGCTCGTCTGTACCTGGCCAACTGGGCGTGGCCTACAAAAGGCATTAAGGCCTGCCCTTTGACAGTCTCTCTCTCAGCTGGTGGATCCACCATTTTATTCTCTGTTTGGTCTGTTGCACCTTACAACACACCACTTCATTCATTCACTCATCCGTGAAGGGAAGCGGAAAATTAGCAGTGGAGGAGCCAGGGATCCAATTTAAATGAAGTGCGATGCACCTGAGGAGACTCCGTAAATAAGGAAAGACTGGGCTTTTTTGGAACGGGGCTTAAAGAGACACGCGCTCCCACAGAGTGTATCAGACAGGGTGAATACAGGTGTATCAGCCATGGGCAGTGTAAGAAAAATTTAATGTTTTTTTAACATAAAAACTTGTCAACATGACCTGATAAAAACCCAAAATACAAGTATGAACCAGAAAACGGTATATAACAGAACTCCCTTTCTTGCTTTTGACGGCTCTGTGTAGCTTTCTCTCATAATTGGTGTTCAGAAATGTGAACTAAACAATTTGCTCCTACATATTTAAAATGTTTCCCGCAGGTACTCTGGTTTAAGAAATTCACAAAAACCTTTCAGCAAGATTTGACGGCAAAGGTAGATGTGACTCTGGTTCACTTCATTGAGGTGATCTTTAGCCAGCAATAGACCGCAGCTCAGTCTGCACTTATGCCAGCATGTCATTTTTTGACACTACCTTTTTCTTCTTTGTGGAGGACTACATCTAACATATTTCCCTGAATTCCCATGAATACAAACTCAGCTAACCTGCTTTTTTTTAATGTAATATTCATTAGTGCTAAATGTAAAGGCAGAAAGGCCTGTACAGGCATAAAGTGTTAGAGGAGGGGGAAGAAAGTGTCTGAGATTTTTTCTTATGAAGTCTTGACTCATGCCTTCCACTTAAAACAATTACCATGATGTTGTGACTCATAGGTTACCATTTTTATTGGACTTTGCAAAGTTGAAAATACTTACTTTTTTCAGAAGAAATGTTCAGTTTATACCATTGGTCCTTATCTTGTCATCTCAAGAAAACAAAAATATGCTAAAATATTAAGATAACTGAACTAGTCATGTTAAAAATACTTTATTGTTCGAAAATAAAGCTAAGGTGTACATTTGGTCTCAAAATAATGGAATAAAAAAAAACTTTGGTTTGAATGTTGTGGCATGTAGGCTACAGTAAGTTTAAATACATCCAATGGGACAATGTATGAATGTATGTGGGATGGAATAAATAGCCATACAAGTTAATGGTTAGCAATAATAATAATAACAAGCATACATGTACATGGGCGGGTGGAAAAGGAACTGTATAATGGGGGGAATGGGAAAAGACTCAATCTGGAAAATGACAGAAATGACACCCAAAATTGGCTGTGTTGAGTTGGAATTGGTGTGTTGTTTAAATCAAATGATCTGTCTATTATACTAGTGTTATAGTTAGGGCTGTAACAATATCCAAATAAAACCTGAATCGCAACACTCACAAAACGATTATTTAAAGCAGGGTTGTGACTCTGTGATTGGCCCTTGCCATTTGTGTATGATTCTGATTGGTTTAGCAGGAAGTTGAACGCCTCTAACAGCTGATTTGAGTTAGCTAGAGCATTGATTAAGAGTGAGGTATTCCTCAAAGGATTTACACTGAGATACATTTCAGTCACGAGAGACTAGTTGCAGATGTGCAACTGTTATACACAGCATGATAACATTTACATTTATTAGTATAACAGCTGAATTGATTTGGGACTGCAGTGATTAACAGTTGAGTCTTCCTAAAAGAATTTATGCTGTGCTACTTTACTCGAATTACATATTAACAACACACAAAGTCAGTGATGGGAACCACAGCTCTGTCACTTCAGTGACTTCAGAGTGAAAGATGTTACAGCGTACATTGATGTTAAAATGTATACAGGTTGGCAGGACGGTCGGAAATGTTTTGCACCGTCTTTCGCTGTATGTTTTGTTGATAAATGTGAGATGTTCTTGTCTCTGTGTCTCGTCAGAAACAAGGAAATTAATTTTGCCACACACTTGTGATGTCAACCTATCCTCACTCCCGCTTGTTTGTGAAAAAGTGCCGGTGATTGTTCAAAATTGGGAGTCGCACCAAAGTCAGGCTGATTGGTTCAATTCGCGTGAATTGACGACATTCACACGAACACACACGAACATTGCAAAATCCCTGAGGGACTGATTACTACACTGCCTGTCTCATTTAATTACCCACATTATAGTGGAGTTTTGTACCACAGTCTTGTTTACCCCTTGACATAAGTACTTTCTTCTTTACTTTTTTTATTATTATAAGTATTGACTCTTCACAGTCAATACTTCAACCAACTTGAACAGAAAAGTAATTATTATTCACATCCTTGTTTGTGACAAAGTCTCTAATATTTGGAAACTGCATTAGTGGTCTTGATGGTTTGTTTATGCTGAAATAGAGGCATTAACAATGAATCGGTGTATATATTCTATTTTCACACATCTTTGTAGCTTTCAATTTGCTAATTTTAATTACCTCAGCAACACGTCTTTTGCCCATTTATGAAAGCACATAATGTTTCTCTAACTACTACACACGGTGACATCCCTGAAAACGTACTAATCGCTTTGAAATTAAAATTCTGTGACTGAAATGTTCCTGCTCCTGGGACAAATCATGATTTAGATTAGAATTTAATTTAATTAAAGCTTAATGAAAACAACTGCATTTTATGTCTCTGTCAACCAGTCAAGTTGCAGCTTACGTCCATGTATTTCCAGAGTCATGTAATATATCTAGTGAAGAAGAAAAGAAAAAGTAGTAATTAAGTCATAAGTTACAGCCAAAAACGTGTTGTGTGACTTCTCAGTGAAATTATAATCAGTTCATCCTTGACTTAAAGTGGAAGATTCTGCCAAATTTGAAAAGATTTCCTAAATGCATTCCGGAGGGATGAACAAACAACTCATGCATAATGCCTACGGCTCCAGCTTTTGCTGCTGCTGGATGTCTTATGAATGTCTTCCTGCTGATCTCTGGAAGCAGAAGAGGTAAAGCAAGAAAAATTTAGATTTAAATGTAGGTTTAAGTGCAATAACATTTTGCCAATTTGCAATGGGTTGGATGAAAACCAAAAAGTTATGTTTGGGCAAGAGGAAAGGTTGTCTTTCGCCCACACTGTTTTATGTGACTCTGACTTTAGGTAAAAACAGTGGGTGATGAATGTAGAATCTATAATGAAAATGTCGTTCTACATCTGTCGGAAGTTAAAATGAGAAAACGTTTAAGAGATAAGGGCCAGACAAGAGGAGAAAGTATGGAAAAAACAGTTTGAGTTTGTGAGCTGCAAACTGCTAGAATCTGCACATAGAAAATGTTCAGCAATGTGCCACTCAGCAAGGCTATCCTGATAAACATTTGACAAGATCATTTTAAAAGCTGGACGTAACAGACAGAGAGCAGATGGACGTGTTGAGCACAAGAAGGCAACCACCATGGCTGAATGTGGAAGTTGGTGTGAAAGCACCTCATGAACTGATCCTCTTCTGTTGGCTGACAGAAGAACAACAACTCTAGTGAATGAACAAAAAAAACAAAAACCTTTTCTTACTTACACATAGTACAGGAACCATTCACCATTCACACACTTTCGCAGAGGCTGCCGTACAAGGTGCCACCTGTTCACTTACGCACATTTACACTCCGATGGCGCAGCTTTGGGAGAAACTCTGGTGTCAGTGTCTTGCCTATAGGCACTTTGACATGGGACTGCAAGGCCAGAGATCAAACTGACCGCTCTACCGATGAGCAACAGCAACAACACATCACATCTGTTGGAGTAGTCAGTGATAAAGTGTTAATAACCCATTGCAGAATATCTGTACAATCCGAAATATCATGTATTTCAGCCCTCTTTTCCCAACATAACTGTGTGAAGCTTTTTCTAGTGACATTACCGGAACAGTATTTCCATTAGTCTTCACTACACCCTAAGCATAAAACAAAGGTAAAAATCCATCTTACTCCAGCCCCCTAAACTGAGAAAGCATTACTTTATTTCATAATAAAAAGGCAAATGAAGAACTCTTCATTGGAGGGGAATTAGTTTCCACTAAGGGCCTGCCTAGTCTCTTGCATTACAGAGGCACTGTAGCATAACTACATTTTGAACATATCCTATACAAAAAGAAAACAGGAGCCTCAGTGTTTAATGAAATAACGCAGGTATAGAACCTGCTATCCCTCTCAGACTGAGTGACTGGTCTTTTGTTTTCTTAATTGCTGAGACATGCTTAATGAAACTGGGATCCATTTGAGCATCATCACTTTCACAGCACAGCAGATGTCTTCTCTTGCAGAAACAACTTGTCATTGGTTTCACATCTTTTACACCTTTTTTTCACAACAGTTTACACCGATTTCATAGACAGAAAATAATGTTGGATTAACTATGTTAAACAAAAGGAAAATTCCATCACAACTGCTAGAAAATATTTGTATAATTAAACAAATCACAATGATTGAAAAAACTAATTTTCAATCAGCCAGCAGTCAGCTGATGTAATTCAATACAAAAGAAAAATCCAACTTTGGGTAAAATGATTTGTTGGTTCTTCTGTAAAAAATAATGCAGTACAAAAGCAGTACCATGATGTATGTTTGAAATTGTCTAATCTGGATGCTTACTGTAGGTGTTATAACAAATTGCTACAGTAAAGCACAGCCCAGCATTATAGAGAAAATGCGCTCTTCTGAATCACCACACTGACACACTGTAAAAACCAATGGCATTCACAATTTTAATCAAACGATCACTAGCTATTTGGCAACAAACTCAAAGCTAACTCAAAGCAAACACCCCGTTTATTGGGTCAAAAAGGTTCATATCAGAATCCGTGATATTCACGGCACGCTGACATTTTGTTGAAAGTGGCTGTTCTTTTGTGACAGACACATCTTTAGTAGGCTATAACCTTTATAGAAAATGCCAATGAATATAAACACTGGTAATTATAATTTTATCATAATTATTTCAAAATTAGGGGTTAAAAGCACTTGTCTGCCACCACAGAAGCCCAAAGAATCCCTGGCAGCTGTGTTTGGTTGGATGCAGTTGGCAATGTTCACAAATGGAAAGTCAGTTAAGGATTATGTCCACAGTGGTGACTATGGAAACCAGTGGGGAGGAAAACAAGGTTAAAATGCTGACAGTTTGTGAAATTAGTGTCTTCCAGTCATTTTTCTACAACTTTTGTACATCATTACCAATACATGAAATTTAATTATGGCATTTTCATAATGGCCAAATGTACTGCAGGTCACTGTTTGCACAATCAAATGAAGTCTGACTAATGCTGAGCGCGCAGTGTACTTCTGTCCCAACATCCCACCTTTAATATGCAACTCCTGGCACAGTGATGTTCTGTAAATGGCATTGGGTTGATAGTGCTGGTCAGGATGACCCTTATTGGCTCACAAGCTCTTAGACCACTTATTTGGTATTATCCACTTCTACTCAGGGTCCTCCATCAGTGAAAACTTGGTACAATAGTTTAAAGCAGATTGACAGGATGTGTGAGTCCAACTTTCTCACCTGCAGCACTAATGTAAGAGCAGTTCTGTGAAGTTCTCTGTTCTTTCGTGGAAGTGGGAACATCTCATTACATAATTGCACAGACACATTACACTGTGAATGTTTTCACATTCCTGCACAAAACTGTTCAGCTATTCATTTTTAAAACAGATATGTTGTGCTTTTTTTTATAAAAAACCTTACATATTTTTATTGACGTTTAGTTTTAATTTATTTATGCTTCTTGAATTTTAATGGTAGATTTATTTGAACAGTGAGAGACAGAATAACAACAACAAAAATCCAGAAAACGCATGTCAAAAATGTTATGAATCGATTTGCATTTTAATAAGGGAAATATGTATTTGACCCCTCTGCAAAACATGACTTGGTACTTGGTCGCAAAACCCTTGTTGGCAATCACAGAGGTCGGACGTTTCTTGTAGTTGGCCACCAGGTTTGCACACATCTCCGGAGGGATTTTGTCCGACTCCTCTTCGCAGATCTTGTCAAAGTCATTAAGGTTTTGAGGCTGACGTTTGGCAACTCGAACGTCAGCTCCCTCCATATATTTTCTATGGGATTAAGGTCTGGAGACTGGCTAGGCCACTCCAGGACCTTAATGTGCTTCTTCTTGAGCCACTCCTTTGTTGCCTCTGCCGTGTGTTTTGGGTCATTGTCATGCTGGAATACCCATCCACGATCCATTTTCAATGCCCTGGCTGAGGGAAGGAGGTTCTCACCCAAGATTTGACGGTACATGGGCCCCGTTCATCGTCCCTTTGATGTGGTGAAGTTGTCCTGTCCCCTTAGCAGAAAAACCCCCCCATAGCATAATGTTTCCACCTCCATGTTTGACGTGGGGATGGTGATCTTGGGGTCATAAGCAGCCTTCCTCCTCCTCCAAACACGGCGAGTTGAGTTGATGCCAAAGAGCTTCATTTTAGTCTCATTTGACCATAACACTTTTACCCAGTTGTCCTCTGAATCAGTCAGATGTTCATTAGCAAACTTCAAGCGGGCATGTATATGTGCTTTCTGAGCAGGGGGACCTTGTAGGCGGAGCAAGATTTCAGTCCTTAGCGGCGTAATGTGTTACCAATTGTTTTCTTGGTGACTTTGGTCCCAGCTGCCTTGAGATCATTGACAAGATCATCCCGTGTAGTTCTGGGCTGATTCCTCACTGTTTTCATGATCATTGCAACTCCACAAGGGAGATTGACATATCTTTGTCGTTGTCACCTTCTCACCAAAGCTGCTTGGCTATGATCTTGTAGCCCATTCCAGATTTGAGTTGGTCTACAATCTTATCCCTGACATCCTTGGAGAGCTCTTTGTTCTTGGCCATGGTAGAGAGTATGGAATATGATTGATTGATAGATTGCTTCTGTGGACAGGTGTCTATTATACAGGTAACAAACTTAGATTAGGAGCACTCCCTTTAAGGGTGGGCTCCTAATCTCAGCTCGTTACTCATAAAAAAGAACCCAAACCATGACATTTCCCTAAACCTAATATTTAGGGAAATGCTGTGGTTTGAGTTAAGCTTTAATAAACAATATTGTTGACTGTAGTCTCCTGTGTTTAAGTCCAATGTTTTTTTGATATAGCCATCCACCCCGAGATCCTCCCTTCGCAGACTTGGTTGCAGTATCACCTCATTTCCATTTTTTTGCTCCCATCATGATCATGATTACTCTCCTACACCAGTTTTGTCAATTTAAAGTAAATATATGTCATTTTGAAGCACTTCTTAAAATCTGCTAAAATCTCCACTATGTTCACCAGTTAATGTAAACATAAATAAATCATAACTTAATTTATTTATATTTGTTTATATTTAGGGGTCTGAACTACATTTGCAAGGCAATGTGGTTCACAAAGTCACGCTATAGCCTAAACCGTACATGGGGGGGGGCGAAGTTTGCTTTACTGAAAGTAAAGGGGCCAAATAATTTTGCATGCACCACTTTTCAGTTTTTTATTTGCTAAAAAAGTTTAAAATATCCAATAGATTTCGTTCAATTTCACAATTGTGTCCCACTTGTTGGTGATTCTTGTAAAAAAAAAAAAAAATGTATATCTTTGTTTGAAGCCTGAAATGTGTCAAAAGGTTGAAAAGTTCAAGGGGGCCGAAAACTTTCGCAAGGCACTGTATATCCACGCATTCCCTGAATTCAGCTGAATCTCCTGATATAGACCACGCCCCTTTCCACCTAAAAAACGTTTTCAAACTTCTCCTAGACCATGCGACCATCTGCACAAAACTTGGTACGTAGCATCCCCAGACCAGCCTGACAAAAAGTTATCAAAGAATTTGTATCGGATAAAAATTACGCACAAACAAATTTGTGTAGCTTGCTATGAAAAACCCAAACTTTGCCATATCTCGGCCAAAATAAATGCTATCAATGCATCAAAGTACAAAAGTTTTATCTCATGAACGACTACCAGTGCTGCTCAAGCAGATAGACAGGGTCAAGGAGAGAAAGAGATAGATTTTTTAGGTTTTGAAGAAAGAGTAGGAAAGGACAGCATCCATTATTTAGGTAGACAAACACAGCATATTGGTTGAATTTGGAGTTTGTGTCACTGAGTTTTTAAAGGTCAATACTGCTTAGAAGTGAAAAGAAAATATTTTTTTTTTTTTACTTTGCTTAGCTTTCATGACTGTCTTCATGACTGTCTTCCTGCATGCTTCTCCAGTCTGCAGGCGTGCCGCCGACTGCCTTCCACATTACAATTAGAGGACACTTTTATCCAAAACAGACTTACAATTGTAATATATCAGAGTTTGCACACCTCTGGAACAACTTGGGGTTAAGTGTCCTGCTCAGGGACACATTGGTTGATGTATTGCAGTGGGAACTGAACCTAGATCTTCCACCCCAAAGGCATGTGTCGTATCCAGTGGGCCATCACCAACACCTGCATCTGCGATAATACACTGACTATAGATCTTATACAACCCCACTTCAAAAGATCCAAACTATTCCTTCAACACAGTTGCCTTTAACCATTACCACAATCTTTCTCTAACCAGACCCTACTCCTCAGCGCTGTGGATAAAGGTCTGGCAATGAGAGACTACCGTAACCTTAACCATCCATCCATCCATCCATCTTCATCCGCTTGTCCGGTATCGGGTCGCATGGGCAGCAGTTCCAGTAGGGGACCCCAAACTTCCCTTTCCCAAGCCACATCAACCAGCTCCGACTGGAGGATCCCAAGGCGTTCCCAGGCCAGGTTGGAGATATTATCTCTCCACCTAGTCTTGGGTCTTCCCCGAGGCCTCCTTCCAGCTGGACGTGCCTGGAACACGTCCCTAGGGAGGCGCCCTAAGGTAACCTTAACCATGGCAACATGATTTAAAAAAGATTTATGGACATTGTTAAATGCAAAAATTAGTTATTTTGGAAGGTATGGAAAAACCAACCTTTTTTTGCATAGTATCATGGTTCTGTGTTTGTGATGGTCTCTCTGGTGCGTGACACATTGTACTGCTTGTATCCATCGGATAAAAGTGCTCTTTCCCATCAGCCAGACATATACCTGTTGGCTACCTCTGGTTCCCATAATGGGACGCTTAGCTAGAGCCTCAATTTCAGTCTGACTTACTGTCAGGGGACAAAAAATTAATACTTTCTCAAAAAAAAAAGTATGCCCAAAGTATGAATGTATCATTCATGACTGTATGGAAACAATTCTTAATAGCCGCTATCCCGGAACTACTTTTCTGTATACACCGTGTACTGTGTTTCTGCTCTTCTTATCATTAGATAAGTATGTCCCATGAAATGTGTATTATATGTACACCAATTCTCAGAATTCTCTCATAGGTAATTTGTGGTTGAAATGTTCTTTTTCCTCAGCCTTGTTAAGAATTAAAGGGATTATAATTGTTCAATCAGTGCCTTATGATATTTCCAGAAAGATAAAGTAATACAAGTCTGAAGGACAATGTTTAGAATCAAGTTTTGTCGCTTTTATTTAATATATTTTAGGGTGTTGTGATGTAAAACATCCACAAAATGTTTAAAGACAAAGACAGAGAAAACCACATTATGTTACTAACATTCCTGATCCACAAACTTTGGAATACATTAAGAAGAGACATAAAGTTGCAAAGATTTTACATTGATTGTTACCTTTGCTGCCATTAAGCCATCCAACAACAAAAAAGCAAATGATTCATTAATCACAGAGAGAAAAATCAAGCTATTTTCAGCAGTATTTTCCTTAACTGTGCACATGTACATCAAAATGCACACGTGCACACATTTTACTGTTCTCACTTCCTTAGACATAGAAAATATTTTGTGTACAAGAAACATTGAACACTCACAACAAAATGTTTTCAACATATTTTCACTTCCATTAATGCTTTTCGAATAAATGTTATGTTAAGTAATGTGAGGAAATACAAAAGTCTCCTATTTCTGGAGTTCAGTGTTCAATTCTTGGCCCACATTGTTTTCTTTATATATTTTGCCTTTAGGGGCTATTATGGTCAAGCAAAACTTGACATTTCATTTTTACTGTGTGCAGATGATTTGGAAACATTACATATTGACAGTGTTGCACTAAACTCCCTGCTTAGTTGTATTAATTATATTAAGTTGTGGGTTTCAGAAAACGTTCTTAATTTGAACGAAGATAAAACTGAATGTCATCTTCAGTACTTCAGACATGCCAGACGGTCCAGCTTTGAGCTTGGGAGTTGTGGCTTCATATGCTAGGCCAACCGTCAAAGATTTTGGGGTTACATTTGATTGCAACATGAAATAAGACAAGCAGATCAGTAATATTGTTAGAGTGATTGTTAATCTTTTCCAGCTTCGTCTCCTGGCTAAAGTCAAGCCCTTGTTGTTATTGTTGGTTCCTGATGTAAAGCACTTTGGATACCTGCTGATTGCTGTAAAGTGCTGTATAAAAATATATTGATTGATTGATTGATTCAGTCATTGATTCATTAATTCATTCATTCAAATTCATTCATTCTTTTTTTACAATGCTGGAACACAACAATGGCACACCCTTAAAGCTGAAAATGTAAAACACATATTTTGAAACCACATTGATTTTCAACTGTAACAATCTTAAGACAACAACAAACTGTACCAGAAAACACTTTTCTATTCGTCATGTCTATTCCTAAAGATGCAGCAACAGAAAGTTCTAATAAACAGCTAACGAGACAATCGGTCAAAAATATGCATTTTTTTTATTAGCTAGATGCTTTTGTTCCATTTTACTCCAGATGTTCTGAAGACCAGGTGCAGTCTGGTTTGAATACCATCAAAATTGGCCTTCAATGGGCTTCCTGTTTCTCAGAGCTGTAATGTGATGTGATGGAATATGGCCTGTCTTCCACAAGGAAAGTGTGCTTTTCCCAGTTACAATTTCTGCATGTAAAAATAACATACTTTAAAAATCTGAAAAAGAAATACATTCAAAGATGACCAGCTGGGATAAGCACATCCACATTGCTTCCTTTCATTGGCAGAATAAATTGACCACATGCACTATACAGAAGGTGCCAACATGAATCAGGCCTGTGAAAAGTGCAATATGTAATGGTGGGAAAGTTGGCAGTTACAGAACTAGATGCTATAATTGTGTTTGCTTTGTTGCTTGTCTTTGAATGTAAGTGTTAAAGATTATTAGTAGGGATTTAATCGCATTAAATTTAACCTCACAATTATAGTGACCAAAATTATCCGGGTTTTTGGTATCATCACGGTATTTTTAAAAGTGTGTTCAATATGTTCAGAAAGCACTGATAGGCCTACACAAACTGACATAGTTTTCAAAAACAGTGTTTATTATATTACAAAAATATAGGCATTAGGCTTTTAAAAAGTACTGAAACCCTGGCCAGAGGTGACTGACTTTGAGATCCAGGAAGATTTATGATTAGTTAATTTATAATAGTTATAATAACTATAGATAACTATGAAGTTGTATTTGCAAAGTGAAGTGAAGTTGGATGTGGTTCTGAGATATAAGCAAATAAAAATGCACATCAATAAGCATCTGACTTACATTGAACATTATTTACCAAAACTAAATAGTATAGCCACCAGCATCCAGCAAGAAACAATACTAAGAATTACGTTAATTTCTCTGTAATAAATATAATAGTCATAATAACTGTAATAACGAGGCAGTTGAACCCCTGACAGTTTACATAATAGTTTGAACTTTCGTACTGGGCTACCCACATCACTTCAACGCTGCCATTCATTTTGACTTCACTTTGACAGTGAATAACTTTACATGAAGCGTTTAAATACTTTATTTTTCCATTCTTTATTTCTTAAGAAACACGGCAATTTCTCCCATCTAGCGTTCATATTGCAGTCAACTCTCTATCGCCACACAGTTCAAAGTACTTATTGCAGCTACGGTAGACGTCGCGCTTCAAAAAGACAAAAGTGTACATAAGGCCGTCTATCATCCATGGTTTTTGGAGTGCATGTCAGAGAGTGAAGCGGACGCGCACTTTACACCACGAGCAGGCACATGGGCCACCCGACGGAGAGGAGAGAGAAAGAAAAAGAGACTGCAGCCGTCCGGAGGATAATTAACTAGTTGGGATTTGGTGTGTGCGTCCAAAGCAGCTCTAATGTTCACTCTTTTTTCTGATGACGCCAGTCTCTTGCTCTTTTCAATATTTCTTTCTTTTTCTGGCTGAAGAAAAAGACGCCTGTTCCTGAAATTTGTATTTTGAATATGTGAGGTCCCCTTCTTCAAACTTGCCGGGCTGGAAAGCGACGATACCCATTAGCAGCAGCTGTGAGTCAAAAACGTGAAAGGCGGAGCAGTATAGCCTGTATGTCCCTTACCGGCTAGCGTATTTCAAGATGGCGCATGACTATGGAGCGTCTACCCCAGCTCAAGCAAGCACAAATATAAAATTTCAAGCCAATAGGAATACTTGAAATTGATGATGGTGGTCAATAGTCATTGAAAAAGACAAGTTTGTGAAAAGGCAACACCAATTTAGATTATGAACATCTACAAACGTTACACAATGTAGCTTTAAACACCATAATCCCATCACATTGTGGCCATTATTTTGAGTCAGTTTACAGCCACGATGGGCTCCACTGAGAGGGTGTCAGTTCTTCCTGTGAGGGCCTGCCGGGCGATAAAGAGCACATGTGTATCTTTGAGGTTGTGGGACTGACTGGACAAAGCCTGACTCTGATGTGAGGAGGCGTGGCCGAAAGCATGCCTGGGCCTCAAGGACTCATCGTTGTCAGGCCAAGCAGTCCTGTGACAAGGAGCAGCCACAGGGCGGAGCTCTGGCTCCATCCAGACCACCACCCTTCCTTTCCTCCTGCACATGTCTAAGAGGAGCCTCAGCTCCTGGCGAAAGGTGGGGTTCAGACAACAGTAGATGAAAGGGTTGTAGCAGGTGGAGCTCATAGCCAGCCAGTGAAAGCAGAAGTACAGGGCGTTAGAGGAGTGGATAGCCTGGCTGGACAGCAGCACCACGTAGCAGTTGAGCGGGAACCAGCAGACAGCAAACACGCCGACCACCAGGAGCAACATGGCCAACGTTCGCCGCCGCTTTCTTCTCTGGGCAGCATGCTGAGCTGTTGTGGTGTCACCGATGGCGTTTTGGCGACAAAGTCGGCAGGCCACTGTGGTGTAGGACGTGGTGATGATGAGGAGTGGCAGCATGTAAAGTAATATGAAGGTCAAGAGGTCAATATACTGCCAGTAGACATCTGATGGCTCCGGGAAGTCTGGGACACACAGGCTGCGCTCCTTTTCTTTACTGGTAAGGAGAGTTACAGTACAGAGGAAGCAACAACATTAAATCAAAGGTGGTAGGGCTGCAACTAACAATTATTTGTATTACTGATTATACTTTTGATGATTTTCTGACTCATTTTATTGTCTATAAAATGGCATAAAATTGTGACATGGCCCATTATAACTCCCTAGAGCCTAATAAGACACGTTCAAATAGTTTATTTGGTCCAATAACTCCAAAGCTAGCAGTCAGCGTAATTATGATATATGACAAAAAACGAACTCAAATGATTAATAATTAGTTTTAATTTTATTTTGTAATAGTGGCAAATTTGTTTCTTGATGATTAAACAATGTTACTGTGTATCTAATCTGACACAATTTGCATATTCAGCAAACCTGCTCACGAATAACAATCCTAACAGTAATCCATCACATTTTTGCTCTCATTTTGGGTGAATTTCTGCTATTTCTCCCCACTATGTCAAAATCCTTACCTTCACAATTCTTATGTTCATGTTCAATTCTCATATTCGTTCACGTAAGGCCCACTGGCAGCCGGAGTAATTCTCAATCTTATCCATTTTTGGAGAGCCACAAAGTTTGCAGAGGGGGGAGGTCTGCGTTGATGGGTACAATACGTTGAACTGACACTGAAGTCAACTGACATTCAACCTCAACGGGTTTCACTCCATGAAGATGCTTCAGATTGATGGAGTCTAATCATCAAAGTGTTCCTCTATTGCCAACCTCATAAAATAATATTACACACTTCCTGTGGATCTATCCCTATTAAAATGGATGAGTGTGTATACATTTACCTGTATGTAAAACTCAGCAGTTTTTGGTAGATTGCATGAGGGAGGGAGAAGCAGCTGGCCATTATCCAGATAACAGCAACCCAGAAACCGCCTTGTGTTGGGGACATGCGAGGTCTCAAAGGGTGCAAAATCACCTAAAACAAAAATTACCTCTCAAAGATCAAAACATCATCCCTGCTGAACTCAGTTTTACAGTTATACTGAATATATGCAACTCCAAGACCACAGCATGCAGATATATTGAAATACACCATTTACGCCATTTACATTTTTTACCTCAACTGAAGAGGGTACTATGCTTACTATCATTATTTCCTTCCAATTTAACAAGAGAACTCAAACTGAAAAATACTCCATTTATCTTACGCCTCTATTAAAAAAGTACACTTCAATAAAGCATTTTCTGAAATGTCCATTTCCCAAACTTGTCATGACGTCTTCAATTGCATTGGTTAGCTGTGAGGAGAGTTGAACTACAAACAAAACATGAAGTCATATTTATTAGATTGACCTGCTGCTTAGCCTGCTCTTCATCAATCTAAAATTGGAGCTGCAGCAGCTGCTGTGACACACGGTTCATAGAGGTGATTAAGGTACTTCAAAACCCTGAACACCTAATTGATGTAATTTGCGTGAAAATTTGTACTTCTGAGAAATGTGAACCCACATACACACATAATCAGATATGGCAAAAACACAGATACTTATGTTAAGTATCTGTATTGTGTAAAATACTCTGGTAAAAGTAGAAATACTTATTTAACTTCTTTACTCATGTAAAAGTAACAAAGTACTGGCTTGGAAATCTACCTAAAGTGTAAAACTAAAAGTAGCCTTGCGAATGACACACAAATGTTACCAGAGTGCATGCTGAGAAACTTCAGTGAACATGGAAAAAAAGCTCTTTATATGCCACTGCCTATGTTTTAAATGTTTTTTTGCCAATAGGCCTCACATTACAACAAGAGATGAAGTCAATTGTGATTCTGTGAGAATTAACAGATCCAGTTTCTCTTTTTTAATCCTTAACGTTTAAAGGACTGCATGTGCTATATGTGTGTGCTCAAATATGGCTTCTGGAAAGAAATAAAGGATAAAATATGAATTACTAAACATAAATTAATGAAGAAGAGCCCCATACTTTTAGAGTTACTACCAACCACTAGATGGCCATCCTTTAAAAAATAAATTATTAAATTTGGCCCTTTCTGGCGAGTTTTGTGCAAAGAAATGCGGAATACATATGTGCAAAACTGCAATGTTCAGAGCCTATACTTTGTGTTGTTGTAGTATCAACAGAGGGCATTTAGTATTTACATTATTGTTAATCCGTCATCACTTGATTACACTTGTATAACCTTGTTATTAAGAAGTGACCCATACAATATGCCAAACATAATGTGCCACATGAAGAGACAGTGCAGCATATGACAGTAGCAATAGCTGAGAAGATTTGGGTCTGTGGTGACCAGGTCCTTCTTACACAAACTTACTTCTCCCATTCTATCTCTCTACACACACACACACACATGACATGAGAGAACCATAACTGTTTACACTCCTGCAAGGTGGTCGCAACCCTAGTTGCAGTCTTCTCCTGAACAGAGGTGGCGCTAATGAGCAAAGCCTACCAACATTGCTATTTCTGCAAGAAAAAGGTAAACCACAGCAGATTTGGCAGCAGTATTGCCATCAATGCTTTGATTTGATTCACTGACCTACTTTGTCGGATCAAGACGCCTTTCATTCATAAGAGAACTCATCTTAACCCAGTAAGTCTACAAGAGAGACTTGGAGTCACTCTGAGAGTCCTTGTTCAGGCTTCCCGTTTCCACTTTGTTACGTGCCGCTGAAAAAAAGTAGAGTGGTGCGCAAACTCAAAATCCTGGCGTGGCAGCGAGTTCTACATCATTTCGACACATTTGATGCGTCAGCTGTAAAACAGCTCTTAGGCATTATGTAGGTTTTTGCCATGTTCCGATTGTTTTCATCTCATCTCCGCCGAGACAAAATAGACGTGACATTTCAAAAGGTTTTCATTTATTGTCGGAAATATCATGTTTTCAAAAGCATCACTTTCATCAACTGTTATGTGACATATTTCCAGTAGGCACTAACTGCAAGCAGGCACATCTGGACACAAACGAGCAGGGTCGGGGGCCGTGGCTGAGCCCCAGAGCGCCCTGGCTCAATTTAACCACCAAATCCCATCCAATTAGATTGAATTTGGTATTGATGACGCAAAAAATAATAACGGTAACTCCACTGAAATGATTTGAAACTAATGTAACGAGCCTATTTTGTAAAATGTCAGGAGCAGAAAGTACCGATATTTGTGTTAAAAAAAAGTAAAAGTAAAAAATCAGCACAAAAAGAAATAGTAAAGTAAAGTAAAAAATATCTGAAAAATCTACTTGAGTACAGTAACAAGTATTTGTACTTTGTTACTTTCTATCTCTGCACATAATACACATGTGTTTAGATTCAGGATATACATTGTCATACTTCTTAGAAAAATGCTCCCTAAGGCCGATACATCATTAGATTTTTACTGATGCATCAATATGTAAGCAGCCATTTTATGGTTGTAGCTGGTTTAGGTGGAGCTACTTTAAAATATATGGCTACAGTCATAATTTTCAGGTTTTATGTAAGGAATAATCTGAGCGAGTCAGTCATCATTGTGAATTAGAACCAAGCAGAACCAATTGAAGCAGAGGATATCCAACAATAACATCCACCTCCACCTCATATCTTTACAGCATAATGTTCTGTACTTCACACAATAATGGTGTCAAGCAATGATGCTCTCAAAAGACAGAAGAGCATTACTGCTTCATGTAGACCAACCTGTCGACGGTCCAGTGCGATTGCAGTGAGTGTGAGAGTTGAGACGTGCAGAGAGCAGTACTGTACAAAGCGACTGATGTGACACATTGTCCTCCCAAACACCCAAGTGCTGTTCACAAACCGGACCTGGGAAAACACACCACACACACACACATACATAGATCATGTACACCTATCAATTTACCAACCTCATCCATCCATCAAAAAGATATTAGTTGACACTGTTAGGTTCAGTTCCTGTGATGATTGATAGTTTTATGACCACTATAGCCACTCGTTGCGTTGCTTATGGTCTGAAAAACTGGCAATGGGCTTTTGAGTCATAAACACAGGAAACAGATAGGACCTGGATTTATTTATTGATTCACTTGTCTCCCTCTCTCTCTGTCTCTCTGTCTCTCTCTCTTTCTATCTCCAAGCACACAAAATATAACTCAACTAATAAATTATGATTTATTATTATTATTGTTATTAGTAGTAGTATAGTATTATAGGTTAAAGCTATAGTGCGTAGTTTCTGTCTCTCTCATGAAGAATTAAGTAATGACAACAAAACTGTCGCCACCGCACCCTCCCCTCACACAACGCAGTTGCTAGTAGCCACGGTAGCCAAGAAGGACATGATGGACTCTTTAGAAGAGGTAATTATCTTCACTTGAGTTTCTGCGCGGGAAAGACACCGGATGCCATTATCTTCTGAATATAGCCATTCTGAGAAAATACAGAGACAGTGTAAAGCTTTTTTTTTTTATTTTAAAGCTAAAGCTTTAAAATACCCAGCACTGTGTAAAACACATTAAAATTAGCCCCGGTTGTGGTCAAGAAAAATAGAACGGGGAAAGGAACCGTCACACGCGGGACACGCCGACAACGTAACTGTTGAACGGTTGTGGTTAGGAAGAGAACACGGTAAGGAACTGCAACACGTGGGACGTGATCTCCGGTCTCCATGGTGATGTGGGATCCACCTGTGTTGTTTGACCCATTCACCACCCGACCAACCTCCCTGCACTAATTTTCAACTTTTTAAGCTAGGCCTACTCGCTATTGTAATTTTTCTGTGATAACGAAATAGGCAACCCATTCAAATAAATTACTTCAAAATTCGTAATCAACACACGAAAATAACGACATTAACATGACCTGTACACGAATCAATAGACTAATTAACGTGGCCATTTCACGGACTGCCTTGAGACTGGGCCGGAATGCTTTCACTTTCAATAATTAAAGTATTTTTTAGATGTCACACTTTCTTTTATTGACGTTAGCGTTGGGGTTCTTGCTGGCTGGGTTTGGTATGTTGTAGTAGTCACTGGCTGGGGGCTAGCAATGGCGTTTTTTTCGGTGATATCCCCTCTCATCCAGACTGAAGTAGGCCTAGGTCTACTGTAGATGGAACGGAGTGCGCTAGCTAGCTAACTTACCATCTAAAGATCAATTGACTAGCCAAACAGCTAACTTAACGTGGCAAATGAAGTCGTTGGTTAGCCCAATCATACGAAAAATAACTTTGAGGTGTTGAACGCTGTTGTTAGCTGTTGTAAAGACAAAATAATGTATTAGGCTACTGCATGCTACTGAGTAGGCGCCTAGCCTATAATCCTTCGACATTGTATGATTAACAATTCTTGAACATATCATCTGCCAGAAGTTAGACAAAAACCTGAGGGGTCAAAGGTTATATGACTTAATTGACAGGCAAGACACGCTCTGTGTCTGTGTTAACGATTAACTTCTCTAGACATCTTAATGCAATAGAACACATGAATGTGTAGCCTAATATTGTAATATATTACTATATTTATATAATATAGTAATTAGGGGGTCCTACCAGGGTGAAAGGCGTATTGAGGACAGTGATGAAGATATCAGCCACAGCGAGGTTCATAATAAACAAGCTGGTGGCGGACAGGGTGCGTTTTTTTTTAACCACCACATGGCACACCAGAGTGTTCCCGAACAGGGAGATCACAATGATCAGAGAGTAGGCGGCCACCAGCAGCGCCTTGACGCGCCCGTCCTGTGACTCCCCGCCGCCGCGCTTCCTACTGGCCAGAGACCGCCAGTCCTCCAGCATCCCCTCGTCAAAGTCTAGAAGGAAAACTCCAGACGTCCGGTTATCCAGCTGACCCGAACCGTTAAGGAAATGCTCCGCGGGAGAAAATACTCCCTGTCCCAGAAGTGACGAGTCGTTGAGTGTGTGCTCCGCTGCTGCTGCTGCCGCGTCAGGGCTGCCCATCCAGATCACCACACATACCCAAACACACACAGTTCTCATGTTGCCAAAATGTTCTTCTTATTTTAATAATAGCCTACGTATTATTATTATTACTATTAGTATTGCTACTATTGTTATTATTAGACTAGTATTATTCTCTAAAAGCTGCACACCTGCAGCGTTCCTCGTGTCAATGTGGAGATGCTGAAGCACGAGCAACAAAGTTGCGTGATGCGACCCAGCCGCACATCTGCTCTTTTTAAACCTGAGAGATAGATAGAGAGAGAGAGAGAGAGAGAGAGAGAGAATGAGAGAGGGAGATAAATAGACGCCTTCAGTATAAAGTTGAAACCAAAAAGACAGAAATTTTGATTATAAAAACGAAAAAGATCAAATACGAATAATGCAAATATAAAATAAAAGGACAATAAGCCAGAGGTAAGATGTAACAACTGTAAAGTATAAGCCTTGCATATGAGATCATTGCATCACCAAACTTTCTGGGCCAAACTTCTCCGTTCTGTTTAAAAGGCAACAGTAAAAACTATCAATCCATTTCTTAAACAAAATGTCTCCTATTATATTTTGAAAGGGTTTCAATGGTCAGTCTAAGCCATTTTCTCTGTAAAGCCCTTGCACGGAGGCTGCACGTTAAATCATTAACATTACTATAAAGTCCTTTAGCATCAAACCTTTTTTTTTACTTACTTTCCAATTCATCAGAAGGATCATTTTTCATAGACAGGAATAACAACCGCATTTAAACACAGGTAAAGGTCTTGGGTTTTGCCTTGGACGTGAACTCTGCTCCCCTGCTTGAAAGCCCTGTGTCGTTCACCCTGACCTCCCCTCTGTGCAGACCAGAGGGTTCTTCTAAAGCAGCGGTCAATGTGGTGCATAGAACATATTACAAATTACTGTGCTTTACTTTTTGTATATCCTGCGATGGTTCATGAGAACAGCCTGGTGTTGAAGTTCCTCTATCTCTACAGCCAACATAATTCGCTAAGATATTAGGATTAATTTGATAGTTAGACAGATGGATGTCGAGGAAGAGTGAAAAATAGGTTAGAACTGACTGATAATTTGCTTTAACATTGTTGTTTTTTTCACAAAATTATATCAATCCGATTTTGTAGTCAATGCGGACCCACGGCAGCCCTGAAACAAATCCCAATTTAACCCCTGTTATTACTTACTTGTTAGTACTTCCTACATTCTCCCAAAGATAATATTTCATAGTACCGTTTTGTTACAAGATGATGGTCGTTTGGGCTCCGACAATCCATTAAGCAGGGAAGAACATAAAACACTGCCAGGCATCTGCAGTATGGCCACGGCTGCATCAACACAACTTCTGTATTGATCATAGCTGCTGTTTCCAACGGAGACAGTAGATGAGTCTCACGCAGTGAAATCTTTCTTGGCTGGAGAATGAATGTTGTATTCAAGTTGTCCATCTATTCCTGCATGTTTTCAAAAGCTTTCTCTCTCACTGTGAGTTGTTTGTTTCTGTTGGGCCTCTGAATCTTCTCAAGCTCAAGGGAGTTCAGCAGCTGAACAGTAACAACCCACCACTGATGTTGAATGATTCAAGGACAGAATGTATCTTAAGGGTTATAGTGAATGCTGCTAAAATTAAACAGCATAGGTTTTTTTGAGGGGGCTTATTTATGCATTTTTATTAGACAGTACATATAGGCTCGAAAGAAGGGAAAAAGAGAGGGTCAGATGGAACCAAGGCCGCTGCCAAGGACACAGCCTAGGACACAGCCTAGGACACACAAGGTCAAGAGGTCAGTCCACAAAATAGGTTTAAATTTTTATTTGTTTACGTTTTATTCATTAATTTACAAATAAGGTCAAAACAGTAAATACACTACATAAAGCATAGTGGAAAAGAAGGGACGCCTTGCCCCTCTCTATGCAAAATCTTTGTAAAGACAGAACATTAGGCCTATTTAGGGGGAGAGAGAAGGCAAATATGGGAAGCAATTTACTCAATGTTAAATAAATACATAAATAAATAAATGAACCAGTACCACCATGCACCACGACCGGTGTTACGATTTAACTGGTTTTTGAATGGCAGATTAACTTGTGACACTTGTATCCGGTTTATTGTATTTTATATTGAATTCTACTGAATGGCATCGTTCTCGTCACTATGGTAGTCTACACTACACATTAGGCTACTACTCATTCATCACATTTGGACATGACTTTCAAACTAACATTTTATAGCGATTTGGATATTAGCTAGGCTCAGTTGTGGAAAGGTGATATATCAGGTTTGTGCTTGTGTCTTTGTTGTTAGATTGTTTGTTACCTACAATAGGCCTATCTAACGGTTGGATATAGCTTTATAACTAACTAAAGCGTGAATGTCACTGGATAATCTACAAAATCGGTTTGTCCGTGGTTTACAGTCAGAGACCGTGGCAGACACACACGACCTTACATTCAACAGACAACAAGTGATATTTTTCCCGTTTTACAACACCCCGACAGATGAATGTGAAAAAAGAGGCAATTTGATCAGAATTGTTTACTGCAGCGGTGCAACGCCGCTTGCAACACATATCACCAGTCAACTCAAACACCAGTTAAACCTTAACACCCACGGCTGTGTTCTGAATGTGAGATGCAACCACGCACCCTTTTTTGCATATAGCCTACTTATTGGAGAGAGAGAGAGGGGAAATCAATTAAGACGGCACTAAGAAATTAAAGCCCACGGAAATAAATAAATGTGGATTCCTTAAAAAAAGGTCTCTTGAAATAAATAAACGTGGATTTACGTGGAATAAAATGGTATTGCATAGACAAACAGCTGTCATGGCTATGCATATGTGTCATTGTGGGCTAGCATTGGATTTCACAAATAACTGTGGGGAACCTGCAGAAAAAACAAATTCCTGGAATGCAACTGTTAGGCTACTTGGAACAAAAAGCAAGTCTGCTGCATTATTACACCTGGGCACAAAGACAGTGACAATAAACAGCCTGCTCAATCCCAGCGAGAATTAGCCAAAAACGCAGTCGTAGAAGTGCAACGACAGGATCACACCTTTGTTAATATGCGAACTGCAATATATTCCCAAACTGTGAGAGGCAGCAATGTGCCGGAAGACATCCAGTCTGCCGAAAATTCAAAAGAACACGAAGAAGACGCTTGTGGTTTGTTTTGAATACGCACACTGCAAGGTGAGCGTTGCATCGGATAAAATATCCCGAATGTATCGGAATTGCTTTTAGAAATGTTTCTCAAATGTTATCGTCAACAGTCACGTGTAACGTCAACGTAAATTACAAACATGAAACCGTTGTACGTAAACTAATGTCGAAGTAAAAGGAAGCGTTGGCTTCACTAGTCTTGTAGTAACCAGCATAACAGCAACTATGTCAACAGTTAGCCTACGTGGGCGTGCGTGTATTTAACGTTCACGTGGCTAAATGCTACATTTATTGAATGGAACGTTAACCTGAACGTTTGTTGTATGTTGATCTATCTACTGTCTTGCTTCACGATGGCTTACGTTACAACAACACTTGATAACGTAACACAGTTGTCAGTTCATTAGCTAGGTAACGTTACGTTATGGTCACGTAACGTTTACCTATTACTAACGTTACAAGTAACCTCAGCTTGAGGGTTAATGTGGTATGTTTTTTTGTTGTTGAAATTAAATTCAACTTTACATCATGTACGTCAATTCCAATTTGTGATGTTGAACTTCCTTGCATTTAAATATTGTATTTTTACTTAGTTTTTTGGTCCTTCGTTTAATTCAAGTCTAATTGTCTAATTATAGAATATGGTATTATTATTATTATTATTATTATTATTATTATTTATGGCACCTGACACTTACAGTAATGTCTGCGCTAATCTTGCTTTGCCAGACCTTCTTGTCTATTATGACCTGCTTGGGGCCAAAGGTGAGATAATGAGCTGCTGGTCACCTTGATTGATAACATATGCATTTGAAAATTGCAATATAAAACAACTTAAGTGAAATAATTAAATGTAGGACTTTATTTTCAAAGGTTACTAGGCTGGTTCTATTCAGAAACAAAGTCACAAGACACTAAATAGAAAATGTCAATTAGCACATGAGGTTTAGTGCCAAATTCAATCCAAAAGTAAACATATTAAACGTTCATATTCCTTTAAATTGATACATTTTCTACATTCTCCCACTGTCATTGATTTTACAAAGTAGTTAGTTAGGTCAGTACATCTGTCCCATTCCTTTGTGTGATTTTATTTCTTGGATTCTCTGGCATAAACAGCAAGTGATGGAGTTTCCTGAAGATGTCAACCAGCTTGATCTTCTGAATACACATGGTCACCTGATCCCCCGGGGGACCAGCAGCCTGTGGACCGAAAGCGAGGAAGAGGTGGAAGAAGAGGAGGGGGACCACAGTGACGATTGGTATATTGAAAAAGAAGAAACTCTCAAAGACAAACCAAAGGTGCTCATCATGTGGGCAGCGGAAAACAATCGCGTAAGTTATATTTTGTTCTGGCACCACTCTCAGAACTCAGACTTTACCCATGAATAATATGAAACAGCTGAAGCAGAGACTGGTTTGAGTTTTTATTTGAAAAAGTACGAAAGGAAAAGAAAGGAAAAGTACGAGCCAGGTTTTAAGTTTCCTGAAATGGACTGTATGGTCCATGGGTTATGGATTTGCCTGGTTTTCCTTCAGATTTATTTATTCTTTTGGGTTCTTTCAGCTGTTGTTCACTTTTTTAAGGATCAATGGTATCAAAAAAATACCACATTAAAATCTGATATAGCCAAAAGCAATCATACATTTCTTTCCACCAGAAAAGAGTGAAATCATGAATACAGTATGTTGTAAATGTTTATTGCTCTCTAATAACAAGGTAAAAATAACTACCATTTGCTTTTTATTAGTTTTTTATTAATTTTGAGAGTTACGGCTTGTAACATAAGGTGCAATAATGCAGAAGTCCTGTATTACATCTCATTCCACAAAAGGAGTATTGTGCCAATTTTGTAAAACCTCTAAGGAAAAAAAAACTTCCAAAGAAGGTTATGTAGGACTTGAATAAAGTTGAAACCTTTTAGAGAATAACTAGCTAGAAATAACAGTATTTTAAACAGAGTTTAGAGCTGTCCCTTGCAGCCAAATCAACATTCAGTTGTAAATGAATGCTGAAATTAAGCTGAAGAATGGAAAAGCTGTCTGACTTTGAATACCACAAGGCAATTCATGGCAGAGAGGGGACAACTGACAAAGAGACAAAGAGCTAATTTAATTAATCCTAAAGCTGCTCGAAGACATTTAAGGCCATACCACCCTGTGGATAATAAACACTGAGGGAGGGGGGTTAATTATTTTATAATAACTATTTTGCCTTATAACTGTTTTCACCACACATAGCATAATTTAAACAAATTAATTTTACAGGAATCAAATAAACAAGTTATTAATATTTTTGCCATATTTTCTGTGAAGTGTTTAATCTTGGATGAATAGTAGAGTTGTCTTGTATGTCTGACGTCTGTTTTGTTCTGTGTTTTGAGATAATGTCTGGTGCAGGGGCTTTCTCAAGGAGATGCTGTTATTGTAGTTTTTACTGATTATGGCTGTATAGTGAGGTAATAGTAGTTTTTACTCATGTCTAGTGATGCATTTTGACAAGGTAAAGGTAAGGTAGTGTCTTCTCAACTGTTTCCCTCTAATATAACTCAGTCTTACCCTTAAAAGTATTAACGTATCTCTAAAATTGTAAGGATTAAATGGATTGCAGGCAGCAAGTCTGACACTGAATCAATCAGTCCACAGTTAAACAGTCACAGCTGGTGGAGATGTTGTTTTTTGTTCTTTAATTGCCTTTTTCCCCAGCTTTTAATTTGGCACGACGCTGAGTTTATGCATGAAGATGAGTTTACTGATCATGACTAGTAGCACTCAGCCTGTGAAAGCAGTTGTAGAAGAATGTTGTATTCTGTATAAAGAAAACAAGAGTTGATGAATAGCCTTAATTATGTTTCTGATCACATTTACATTTAATTAATGTTTAACAAAAATAAGAATTTTGTTGGGTTAAATACTGAAAATGATTCTCATTGAGTAGGAAGAGGTAGCAGGCTAAAAAGGCTGAGAATCTTCATTTTAAAGAAGGTTATATTAAAGATTGTTTCCTAAATGTGTATACATGACTGAATTTGTACTTACTTAAAGATAATGTAAAGAAATGCTATATGATTTTAACACAGTTTTTGCAAACTTTTGCTAGCGGGTGAGTGAGGAGCTTTGGGTGCTGGGGCATTGAAGCGAGCCATATGCGGTAAAACAAAATGGGTGATTGAAAAGTTTCACTTTAATCAAAGGACTCATAAAAATGTCGCAGTGTCGACATCTTTTTGAAACTTACTGTATGAACCATAAAAAGCAAGCAGGCAAGAAACCAAACTAAGACATATTCTGTCTGTGTTGATGCATAATAAATAATGTTGGATTACTATTAATTAATGCACGGGTGATTTGGGGGGGCAATGGGTAACTAGAATGGCACGCAGAGAGCGCAGACCTCCGCAAAGTCATGCCCTATCTATTTGTTTCCAATTTTCTTAGTTGGGGAACACATTTTTCAGACTACTCCGACACTAAAGTAATGCAGTAAATGAAAGTGACAGATAATTTGTGTCCCTGCCCTGTGATTCAAAGCAGCTCCAAAATTGAATGATCTCTACCTTGACCCGACCTTGTTTTTATTACTTTGAACAAGGGTTCAGGCATCACTCTTTGCTGGGATGGTCAGGCCTCAGCAGTGTTTTCATTGCAGTCTTCATACAGACAAAGTAAAGTATTCTGTAAGAGTACTGATGTATGTATTTACACAGGATAAGTGTGACTAGAATATAAGATAATTCAGTTGGGGTTTTTTTATACACAGAGAGGCAAAAATCACCAACATGAAAGGCTGGAAGAGGATTCAAAAAATAATAGGTACTTATTCAAATTATAGGACCCCCTCAAGTAAAACTTATTTCCTGAGACTATTAGTTTGTAGTTTCCTGACCCTTGGCATTTCTGCATTATCTTTCAGCTTTCAACAGTCCACAGGCTATTAACTGCTGATCCGTTGCTGGTGCACTGCACTGATGAGGACGGATACACTCCACTACATCGTGCAGCCTACAACGGCCATGTTGCTGTGATCTCTGCTTTAATTGCTGCCGGGTCTAAGGTAAACCCTCGCACCATCGACGGATGGACGCCCCTTCACAGTGCCTGCCGCTGGAGCCGCGTCACAGTGGCAAGCTTTCTCCTACACCATGGAGCCGAACTGAACGCCCAGACCAACGGGGGGCTCACACCACTACACCTGGCTGCCTCCAACACCACCCCCTTCAGGACAGACTCTCCTCGCACTTTAGAGCTCCTCCTCTCTCAGCGACACCTGAATCCAGGGCTCCGCAGCGGCAGTGGGGAGACAGCCAGTGAGGTGGCCCGCCGTACTAGCCCACATCATGTCCTGTTTGAGATGGTACAAGACTGTGTCAATGTGGTACCTTTCTCATAAATGAGAAACACAGGTGCAGATGTGCTTACCTCTTCTTGCCTTCTTGTAAGTACAATATACAGCAGGTACAAGTTTATTATGCAGATGGGTTGGATGACTTGTTGTTTTCTGTTGAAGCATCATAACAAGTGTAGTTAGTGTATCTTTGGAATAATATTCTCTTTGCATCGTTGATCTTAAATGCAAACTTGTTTCTCTTTTCATATTTACAAAAGTGAATCTCAGTGTGAGCAAGTATTGCAGGTTGTCTAGGTAACTGACAAGCAGCCACTGTGCGGTACATGCTCTAATGCTGAGTGAAGATTTTCTGAACATATCTTTTTCGAAGTATCTTTTTCAATGGAGACGTATTATATTTGTCTTAGTTGTTTTACCGGTATACACAGTCTTTTCACATCCAGCTACCTACTGATTTGAGACATCTTAATTTAGACTTGCTCAAGGTTTCTTTTTGCAGACACCACATTGTTTTCCTGTATTTGCCACCTAATTTGTAACCTCTTCTTACAGATTGCTAGAGATGAGACTTTGTCTCTTGTTGAAGCTGTTAGATTTGCAAAAATAGCGGAATATAATGCTCAGTGTTTTCAGATGGCACAAGGTTTTAAAACCACATTTTCTTTTAGGTTGAACTGAGGATCCACATGTATGTATATATGTGACTGTCCGAAACAAGATTTTGAAATAGAAGTGTGTGTGTGCGTGTGTGTGTGTGTGTGTGTGTTTGTGTGTGTGTAAAAGGTACACAAATACATTTGCGACAGTGAATGTTTTACTAAACTTAGCACAAAAAGTAACAGAATTTGGGTTTGGTAGATTATTTCTCTGTGGTAACAATGCTTTTTGGCAATAACTCTTATACCGTTGGAAAGCCTGCTCAGTTCCCTTTCAAATGGTGTTCCATTTTTAAGAAACATGCTCTTGTGAGATGAGCAGCAGAGCTGAGTATATGGGTTGGGCCCATGAAAAATATGCCAAATCTTCTCTGCCAATGCCAAACAGCTTATTCTGCTATTGACCCATTTGGTGGATTGGATGATTGAAGTTTGAAAAAACAAGACATATCGTCAATTTAACAATGTATTCATTTCACAATTAGGAGCCTCAGTAGCATGTGGAAGAACACTACACAATCCAAACACCCTCCGAATTACATCCGAATTACTCCTCATGCTGGCCACCAGCCTGGTCACACACTGCTGTGGGATGGTATCCCATTCTTCCACCAGCATTTGTCGCCAATTAGCCAACATGGTAGTGTTGGTCACTTATGGCACAAACAGTACACCCAAGCTGATCCCACTTGTAGCGGAGGTAGTCTTTGATATACCCCACCCTGTATGTTGTCATCTTGGAGGATAGATTTCGGTCCGAGACTGTGGATATATGGGATGGCCACTGGTTGCAGAATCAGGTCCCTGATTTTTTTGGGACCTGGGGGTACCAGAAGCTCTAAACAACAGTGAATAGCAACAGCAAAAAAATCAGTTTGGCATTGACAGAGACAATTTGGCAAATTCTTCATGGGTGCATTCCAGCCAGGGTCCAGGGTCATCCACGCGCTCAGCACCCTAGTACACCTGCAAGCTGTGAAAGATCTGGACTGACTGTTCAGAAACAGGCATACAGGGAACAAAGGAGGACCGTATGCAGAAGCTATGAGGGAGGTACATTCCAGGTTTTATTCCACCATCATCAACAACAGCCCCGGGTTCTCCAAACTACTTTCATCAACAATAAACCACCTTCTCAAACCCCCCCTCACTTTCCCAGTCTGAGACCACCGAGGAGAGGTGCAACATGCACATTACTTTTTTCAAACAAAAAGTTAATAACAGCCACTCGCACTTCTCCGCCACTACTGTCCTCCCCCTCCCAACGGCTGACCGACCGTTTGAGATTGGCCAGCCTCTCTGGTCTTTCTCCAATGCCACACAACAAGAAGTGGAGGATGTCATTAAAAAAAATGAAGCTGTCCACCTGTGCCCTGGAACTTTTCCCATCAGCCCTGCTGAAGGCAAACATCTCTGCCATCTCCCCATTCATCACCAACATCATAAACCACTCCCTTCTGGTCAGCCATATCCCATCTGCGTTAAAAACTGCTGTCAGACCTCTTTTGAAAAAACCCACTCTGGATCCAGAAATTCTCTTCATCTACAGGCCCATTTCTAATCTTCCATTTCTATCAAAGTTTTGAAAAAAAAACAGTTGCAGCACAATTTCATGACCACCTCAAACTAAATAATCTGTTTGAAAAGTTTCAGTCTGGTTTCTGCCCTTGCCATAGTACAAAAACAGCCTTGGTCAGGGTCACCAATGATGGCAGCAGATGGTGGTTTCCCATCTCTACTCATCCTCATAGACCTAACAGCTGCTTTTGATACAGTAGACCACACCATCCACCGCCTGCAATACACCATTGGACTCAGAAAATGTTTACAACTGGTTTATATCATACCTGACTGGCAAAACTGAGCACATTGCCCTAGGCAAAGCCAAATCACACACCCACAATGTCACCTGCGGTGTCCCTCAGGGCTCTGGGCTGGGCCCCACCCTCTTCTACATCTACATGCGCCCCCTTGGCAAAGTCATTAGCACATATGGAATTTCATTCCATTGTTATGCTGATGACACAACTTTACTCAGGACAACCCCCACTTCTTCTGCTCCCCTGCCAACATCCACACTGAATGACACTGCAAGCATGATTACATCACCCCCATCCTGAAATCTGTTCACTGGCTTCCTGTTCCACTCAGAATTGAATATAAGGTCTCCCTCTTCACCCTCCAGTGCCTTCATGGACATGCCTTCCTTTACCTACAGGACATCCTCACGCATCTACTGGTCTGCAACCACAAAAAACATCCAAGCCCCCAGAACCAAGCGAAACGAAACCTAAAAACATACGCCTCATCTGTGTTGTCTTGTGTCTAGATAAAGATGACTGCATCATCAAAGCCCAACGTCTAGAGGTGCTGTACGGCCTCTATTTTGTGGAGTGCAGCCCACTCCTGGGAAAGAACCACAATGACTAAATCGTTTTTCTGCATAATGGCTGTAACGCTATCTCCATGCATCTGGAGAAGGTCCGGGGGCTAATGAGCCAGTTATCCTTAATATTATCTCTGTGAGAGGAGAAGCGCATGAAACATTTGTGGTGGCGCACACCTTCATAATGCACCAGCTGGTTTAGGAGAGATTGAGAAGGGTCTCATTCTGCCCATCTTTTCCGGTGTGAGAAAGTAACAGGAGGGACGCGGGAAAAAAGCATTCTTTGCAGCTCTGCCAGCTTTACTGTCAGAACAGCTATCTCCCCTGAGATAAAACGAGGTGGTAGGCTGGCAAACTGGGGCGTATAGCCTTTTGTGATAAGCTTTGATGGCCATGCATTTCTGGGTAGCAAGTTTGTCCACACTGCGCCCTGCTCCGAGTGCTGGCACGCACACATCCATGTGTTGACTGTTGTCTGTCTATGCTGGGGATAAATGGCGGGGCAGTCATTGAGTCAGAGCTCACGCAGCCCGCTAGACGGCCGGGGGTGAGGAGTGACTGTGTAGCACCGCACATACTGAGTGGGCGCTCCCTCCCGCTGTTTACACAGTGCAAGAGTGACCAGGCTTGGCCTACGACACCACATGTGTCCGAGGCGTCAGAGCCGTTATCTGAACTTGAGATAGCATGATAGCTTTTAAAACGCCGGTAAGAGCTGGTGGGAAGGCCGGCTAATTAAAGCCTATAGCAGTGTTGATTGTTGTCATAGCAACAGAGAGCGCAGAGCGCAAGTACCTAGTCATCACAGCCCAAGGTAGCGCGTGATCGAGAGACTGGGCACACGCATGCCTGGGTGTTGGCAGTGAGGATTGTGCCTTCCCGCCACTGTGAAAAACTGTAGTTTGATTCTCACAAGCCATTTACTCAGCACTCTTAGCTGGGAGGTGGAGAACAATAGGCTTTAAACACACACTTTGAGTGGGTCTGTGAGCCTGTTAGTTGTGTACTGCAAGTTGGTATGGCAGTGAGCCTGTCTGCATGTGTGTGAGGTAAAACTTGTTTCAGCGGCCGCAAGATGTTCAGGAGCCAAAGCTTAGCTGTCATGGAAACAGCAGAGTGTCGTCCCATGTACCGCCGTCACCTAGGCGGTACACGGGTACGCAGGGACAGTGAAGCGGGCATGAACCTGGTTCGGGAAGATGGTGATGTGGGCTTGATTCAGTCCCTGCCAAAGAGATCCCCTTCCTAGCTGTCCGGGTGTCACTGCTGGTGGTATCCTTACCTTACCCAACTGCCGGCGGAGTGCGAGCCCGGCAAACGAGGTCGAGGCACACCTCGCGGCTTGGGAGGAGGTCCGGCGGCGGGATGTAGCCGGTCCATAGTTGGTACACAGGCGGGCACCCTAATCCTTTTTCTAGGCGAAGAAGAAGACTCCTGTTCCATAAATTTGGATTTTGAGTACGTATGTTCCTCCATGTTTCCTTCTTCATACTTGTCCGCCGATGAGAAAGACAGAGACATCATGGCTTTCAAATGAGCAAAGTGGCAGTTGGTCAAGGCCACGCTATGAATAACATGACTAACAGCTATGACAAAAGGATAGTTTTCTAAATGTGGAATTGGAATAGTTAAAGATCTGGATGTGCTAACAAGATAACACAATACTATTCTGCCATATTACGTGGTGTGCACAACCATAATGTTAATGTTCTTCTCAGCAGGATAGGGGGTCATTTACAATAGTTGCTCTACTTCCCTCTTTCTGTATCTCTATTTCTCTTTTCTGTAGAGCGAGACCGCACAATAGCTGGTGCTGTAAAATAACTACAGTTCTTGAAATCACTTTTTTTTTTTAAAGCTGTTCGAGGTCAAGACTTAAATTAACTGTTAAGGATATAATGACTGCAGGTTGGAGTTAGGCATGCAAGTGGTTATAAGGTTTAGGTAAACGTGTGGTTAACGTGTTTGTAATGTGCTGACTACGCGTTGTCGTGTGAAAATCAACGTATTGTTTATGTGTTGCTAAAGTGTTGTTTACTGTGGGAATCAACTTTCCATAGTTAGAAATCAACGCTACGCTTCCGCAAGATGCAATTCAGCACATGAACATGGGGGTAGTGTGTCATCTGACAGGCAGGTCAGCAGCTGTTCAACACGTAGCCAGTTAAAGAAATGGACAAAGCGACATAGTTGGCCGTTTAAGGCTGACCAGGTAGTGTTCAGTAAGGCTGGTAGAGCTCTCTGCTGAAAACTGCTGCCTGTTGCGGCAGACAGCAACGCTATGTGGGTGAACCAAAACAGTCAAGTTGGGGACCGTAAAACCTGTAGTTGTTATCTGTGGATTCATCAACATCGGTGACTTTTTTATTATTTCGTTATTGTAATTACAAATATGTTGATTAGTGCAGCTTTAACAAGTGTAACCATTTACATATGATCCGTGTTGGATAGTTTCCCATTAGTATAGGATTCTTAGGTGATCCCCAAATCCCGTGTGAAACTGCCGTGACATCATCTTCAACGCAAGACTTACAGAATCCTTTCATTGGCAGCTATGTCTGCACTTTGTCAATTGTACGTTCTAGTATACAGTGTAGTTTTTCAGGCTCCCATTTTTTTAGACCTGAGGCGAGTGATTAGATAAAATGCTCTTGCTATTGACAATAGCTGCTTGGCTATTTAAAAAATGGCAAGTTTGTGCAGTAGTCTGCAGTGTCTTAACTCCACCTTAAATTTTTTTCTAACAGATAACCAAAAGAAAACAAGGGAGTTGATTAGAGCCATACCATGCAGTGTAAATACGGCATAAGTGTTTATGATGATGAAGGTCACTTATTCTTAATGACAGAGTTATTTTAATATTGATGTTTCCCTAAACCTTACTAAGTAATTTTAGTGTCTAAACCTAACCAAACCAACCAACTAATCGACTGCAAATATATGATCACCCTTGATGTGAAAATAACCAACAAAGCTGCAATGAGGCAATGATGAGGTATATTTATGTAATTATTTACTTTGGTGTCAAACTGGGGTTGAAGAGTGGTTTAACATTTAATCAGTGAGGCAGCTGGTGAAGCACTCAGTCTTTACACCCCCCCTCCCCACCATTATAAATTAATGCTAACACTTGATCGCATCCTTCAGTTTATCACAAGCAGGTCCAGGCACTTTTATGACAATACATCACATAGACTCAAACACAGTAAAGCAATGCCTTTATTTTATTCATGACTCTGCCACTCATTCAAGCTTTTGTCTCTCATCAACTTATTCTTTGCACATACAAACATAATCCAAGGCAACGATTTATTTTTACAACAGCTTTCTTCGTGGCCTGCAATTTGCTCAAGTCAATACCTGCAGACAGGCGACAGCATAAATGCCCTCATTCTTCCGAGTAGAAGAATAGTGAAAAAGTGTAGAGAGATTTTATGTCTTTACGTAAAGGGCCGCCTGTCTATTTTGCATTGCAGTCCTCACTATAAGTGGCTAAATGTTTATTTATTTTTTCTAAATCCAGATGATAAAGGTATGAACGTAAGCAAATATTAATGTGTTCTAAAACCATTCTCTCAGAAAAGTCCCAGTAAATTGCTGTTATAGATGCGTCTGATAATTGCTCTCATTAAAGTGAACATGTGTAGGAACCGAGCTGTTGTGAGATCCAAATACATTTGTACATATTCCGAAGGACCGGTTCAAAGTATGCCTTATTTAGTATTCAATACCTGAGCTAGTTCCCATAGGTGAGCTGACCTATAATGCATTGGGGTTATATCAAAATGGCAATTTACATCTTTTCCACTGAATGCCCTTGTTAATTGCTTCCACTTGGCAGTCATCACATGATGGAAGTTGCTGATATTTAATTTTCCGTCATTTTCAGCACCCCTATGAGTAAATAAAATATATGTATGGAGATTAAAAAGTGGAATGCAATTGTTTTCTGTTGTGCATATTAATGTTTGCAGACCGTTGTTTCCCATGCTGACTATCACGTCCATTTTTTACCCAATTTACTGTAATCTGACAACAAATTATTTCACCTCATGGTGTAACGGCTTGTAAACCGACAAAACAAACCTCTGTGAACTGTTAAGACTTCTAAACATCAACACACCAGATGCCACACAGGTCTTTTAAGTAGTAAAGGTATATTATGAAACTATTGTTATACTGTATATATTTTTTGAATTGTGTGCTTACATAATCCTAAACAATCATCAAACCCAGCAACCTTTTTTTGTGTGGAATGGTCCGTTACCATTACATTTGGCTGCCTGTTAATGGCATCATATCTCCTTTGCGCATGCATCAGCGTTGTGGTTGTCGGCCAGAAGCTGTGATAAGTTTACATGTTTACCATATGCTTTTTTGATTGAAGCTACGTACTTAGCAGAGTTTCAGGATCCAACACCACACCTCAAACGCGCCTAAATACCAAGGCAGTAAGCGAGCACCCCATATACCTTCTATGGGGAGATTCTGAGGCTAACAAGCCATCACCTTTTGCTAGGATTCTATAGACTGACATTCATTTTGGCGTCATTTTGACAGTAATTTACTTTACATCTGAAGGATTTAAAGACTCTATTTGTCCAGTGTTTATTTCTAAGGAAACACAACCATGAATAAAAGGCTCCATTACCTTGTATCTCACGTTATGGCCCCGTAGCAGACGATTTTGAAAAAAAAGGCCAACGATTGTGTCATGACCACAAAATGTTCTGTCACACAGTAGAGAACTTACCGTATAGTCAGGAGAAGCTTGCAGGCAATCGGGGGACATGGAGGCATACAGTCAAGTTTAATTACTAATGTTAACTAGCAA
The DNA here is from genome assembly GCF_013103735.1 of Etheostoma cragini. NCBI lineage: Eukaryota > Metazoa > Chordata > Actinopteri > Perciformes > Percidae > Etheostoma > Etheostoma cragini. Next base: position 15,449,075 of record NC_048408.1, read on the forward strand.
TTTATTTAGCAATAAATAGCCTGTGCATATGTTATCTCCTTATATATGAATTCATACAAAAAAATCTTGATTTTACATGACTTTTTATTATTATACATTAACTTAATATGATGTACTGACATTATGTTTTAAAATAAATAATATGCAAAATGACAAAATAACTAATCAGAATACTTACCAAAAGTTGGTTCTGCCCCTCGCTTATGGACAGCTCCTACTCATGCTCTCCGTCTCTGCAAGATGGGGAATGACTGAGATTTCTCTTGGCACAGCTACCAGAAGACATAGAAATTTAAGACAGGTTGCCCATGTCACATCTACATCGTCAAGTTCAGTTTAAGGCTTCACAGTAACGCTCAGCCATCACCGGAAAAGAGCTTCTAAGTGACTTCACTGATCTCAGACAAAGTCTATGTCGTTGCTGTGTCCATTTCTTATACTGTCTATGATAAATACCACCTAACCTTCTCCTCTCATATGCTCTCTCTTTCTACACCTCCCCCTCCCACCCTCTTTCTGTTCTTATTTTTTCTCCTCTTCTTTAGGTCCTAAGGGGGTCCATTGGGCCTGAGTGCTACAGCGGACTCTCTCCCGAAGCCTCCCCACAATGCAGTCAACGTCAAGTCAACCGATGCCTACAAGAAAATTCCTGTCTTATATATCGGCGACTTCATGCCTCGGATTCCAATCATCTTTTTGACTAAATCATTCAAACTTATGTGATTGATGGTGTGGTCCTTTCTAGTGAAACCATGTATTTTAATTGGATGAAGATTTTTTGTTTTTGTCATCGAACGGCTGGATCTGAAGTTATCAAAGAAACAAGCTCAGCAAACGTTAGCAGCAATTCAGCTTGCAGCCACTCTGCCGACGAGCCAACATATTTTTTCTACGAAACTGCTTTATTCAGTGTTTTTATCAGTTTGAATCACCTTGTCTGTTTTTATTAGAGAGGAGACCTCTGCAGATAATGTGGCACCTCGTAACTAACACTTCCTGACCAGGAGAATCTGACTGCACTGATGGCATTAATGGTTAAGACAACAACTCTGCTGATCCCACACCACTTAACAATATCACTAACTTGTGTGTTAGACCCCTAGCGGCAGAATATTACATATTTCTTTACATTTAACACACAAATATAGAGTGGTATCGACTGGGTAAAACCAGCCAGATCTGCCGGCAATTTGATTTTGCCCTGCAGCTCAGGCTGGAAACCTGTACATTCATCTATCCTTCTTCAGGTACAAATCTGTGGGAACCAATCACAAACTGGCTTATCCACCAGCCGCGCTATTGGTGGGTTTAACACGGTGACAATTAAGGAGCGACCAAGCAGCTTTTTATTTACATTCAACATGGCGGCCCGAAGGGCAGCAACTTGTTAATGCCACTTTTGCTGCTACGTCACCCAAGTCGTTGGTCTGATTGGTTGAAGGATTATCCAATTGCGTACGGAGTCATTTGAACTAGGCCCGTTGATCTTGAATCTTGCTCAATGAGGCAATCATGAGACCAAGCTCAATCTTGAAAGATTGAGCTTGGTCTGGTAATAGCCAGACTTACTTACAATCTTCTCAGTGAACTCTCTGCAAGAACGTTAAGAATTGTTTCACAAAATGCCACACTATTCCTTAAATCTGAACCAGCATGATTTTATATTCATGCATTTATCGGAAGATTGCATGCAAATCAAGAAAAATATTTTTACTCTGCTCTTAGCACTAAACTTGTCAAGTGGTAGTAAATGTGCAATTTAGGTTTCAGTTTGTCCATTAATAAAAACGTTGCATGTAAAGTAAAGCTGGTTAGCCCTGAAATGAGCATCATCTTCTGCCCTGAAGGCAAAAACAAATCTCTCCTGTTTTCCCCGACCACAGGATTCGTTGAAGGTGTTTATCAGTTAATAATTAAGTAACTGTTGCCCTTTCAGAAAAGGTTGGTTTGAATTTGCAATTGAATTTTATGAGCGAAAAAAACGTCAATTTATTTCAGTTGTGATTTAATGAGGTTATTCTAGCTCTTACATATTTTTGTAAAAGAAAAAGGCCAAGCAGGAATAATAATTATTGCATCGCTAGCTTCAAGGCATTTTCTCCAGTCAACAAATGGACCGGGGAATAGATTTCTATCAAAGAGGGACACCTTTCACCATGAAAAGAACTGAAAAACAATGTACCGCAAGCAACATTATCGGCTGTTAGTTGATTAAGCAAGAGGTAGCATGAAGTTTGTTTTGAGAAGGCAAATTTCACAGTATGATAAAGACAAAGAGGGCCCTGAGGGGGATAAGAGAGTAATGGCTGCATCATGGGTTTATTTGCCTGTGCCTAGAAGGCTGGTTAAATGCTAGTAGAAAGGAAAGTCATTAGAAGGTCTTTGGACTTAATGCTTTGTTGTTCAACTACTGGGCTTTTTTTCTTAGTCAAAGCTTTCTGGAGTAAAAATTTCAAATGTGAGATGCCGTACCTCCTGGACTAGGAGTCAGAACACAATGACAAAAGAACATAAATGCAGGAAGTCATGTCTAACTTCTGCTCTTAAGGTCACTTTGTGTTTTATTTTTGTTTACCATCTTGTCTCGTTCCAGGTCCCTTTAATATGGGCTTTGGCTGCTTTCCCGTTGTGTGTGATTACCTGTCCACCTTGTTCAAATAAACTCCTTGAACTTTTACTCTGCCTGTGAGTTGTGCTTTCGGAGTCCTTTTCCTTGGTGTGTGCTAACCTGACAGAACTAAATTGTACAATGGTGTCCCCACATTTGGAGGAGGCGCTGCTACCCACACCCTCAGGTGTAGCGCTGTAAAATGATACAGATAAAGCATGAAAGGTTCATTCTTGACCTCAGAAATAGTAGTTTCACAAAAATAATATTCACTCAAGGTCCACTTATGTACCACCAAGCTACTTTTTTTTGCAAATCCTCCTATACAAAACAACATATTTGTAAAAAGGACTTTCTACAACCTAAAACCATAAAAGACCACTAAAACATAGAGTATGTGTGCTCAGTGCTTCTTCCACCACTGCTGAGATCCTGCTGTCTTTTAGCATGTAAGTTCTATGTTGTGTTGATGCTTGTTTATTATGTAGAAGCTCAATGTTGACTGAACTTTAAAAGGTATGTAAAGGTGTAAAAATCATATAACATAAATATCACTGTGTTTGTACAATGATGCAAAATCAAAATGCTGTGGGTCCTTTCTAAATTGGGAAATGAATTAAGTGTGGGAGATAAAAAAAAAACATAGGACACAGTACTGCGCTGAAAGCATCACTCCTCCAAAAGTGAGTCTCAGAGTTGTGACTCGGGCATGTCTAAGGTGATTGTGACACGGACACAGTGCCTTGAATCAGTAATTTCACTGAATAACTATGAATATGTTTTTTTTTTATTAAAACAAAGGATAAATACAAAACCCTGAACATGTGAAAAAACAGCAAAAAGTCCTTTTAAGGATTACCCAAATCAAATGAAATGATAATGCGGTGTAAACTATAAATAAACAAAAAACCCAACTTTCCTTGACTGGGTTACAGGTGCAAAACATTGGCGACAGCACAGGATATTAAACCTGTTTCAAGCCCTTTGAACCTGTAACTGTTTGTCCTCTGTCACTAACAGAAAGTTTGCAAACTCTTACTTGAAGCACTAAAATGGATTTTCTTTTTCGTAATTTGATTTTTTTAATTACATTTTTATGGGGGGCTAAGATGAAATTTAGGGAGGCTTGAGCCTACAGGTTCAGTTTGACAGGGCTTTGAAAGATTAGGATGAGAATTTTTAGGTACTTGGAATCTTTTATAATCTGAAACTTTGATAACAGTTTATTGCTTGATAGATCGAATGTGAACATGAATGTGACATGATCAAGTGTTGATTGAGAATTGAGTAAAATATGGAACATTTTCGTCACCTTGGACAGGAAGTCTTGTCTGTACACAGCTAAAGTGGTAAAGCAGTACCAGTATGAGATGGCCTAAAAAACACTGTTCTCTGTAGTTTCCACTGTATTCTGAGTCGTTGTACAAGTAGTAATGTTTTCATCTCATCAATTTTTAACTGAATTGATAAAATCCTTGGTGTGACTTTGCCTCTCTCACAGCAGCCAAACCCCCCCTCAATCTGTCGTCTGGGAAATCATGCCAGGATTTACTAAATTAGATTTTCTTTTACAACCTTTTTCGACATGCTACAGTTTGAATTTTTAATGGCTTTCCTGACAAACTATACCATGAATTTTAATCACAGGTTTTGAGACATGCTACACTATGACTAGAACAGTCCAACACAGGTTTAAAACCAAGTCCAGGCTGGCTTTTTTGATGACAAACTATGACGTTTCAAAATACTAATCTTTGACTTTTTAATGGCTTTTTCTACATACTATAATTTTTGACTAAGACTTTGTTGTCCGTTTTGTCAACATACTGTACTATGATTTTTTTTAACAATCCATACAAGAACCTGTTTTAAATACTACACTATGACTTTATATTGCTTGTTTACACATACTACATTTTTTTTTATACACTCTAATATGACTTTTTAATGGATTGTTTTGACACATGCTATGAGTTTTTTTTAATCACTTTTGGACATAATACACATTGAATTTTAAATGTTGTTTTTTTTCTCCAAAATGCTGTTTCTTTTTTCAACTTGCTACAGTATGACTGTTATCAACATGCATTTCTCGGGGGAACACTGGCTCAGGAGGTCATCACTGCTGCAAACAGGAAACCAGTACGTAATCAGGTTTGATACCAAATAATGCTGGACATTTATTTTGACATACAATGCTATGATTTTTTTCCGACATACTACACTTTGAATATTTAATGGCTTTCCTGACTAACTAACTAACTAAGTTTTTTTTTTTTTTTATCCCTGTTTTTGAGACACGCTATACTATGACTTTTTTATTACTTTTTCAACATACTATTCTATGACTTTACATTACTTTTTGAGACAGACAATGCTATGACTTTTTGAGACATACCACACTTAGACTTTTGAGTCACTTTTTTCAACATGATAATCCAAGATTTTTTTTTTACATGCTATAGTATGACTTTTTTAATCACTTTTTTTCAACATGTTATAATTTGACTTTTTATAACATATATTGTGCAAGTAACGTTTTCAACATAATTACTTTAGTGGTACACTGGCTCAGAGGTTATCACTGTTGCCAACAAGCAATCAGCAATTAATCACCTAATTACACCTGGTCATCTACACTCAATGTAAATATAAAGTTCTTCTGTAGTGCTTTTCTAGTTTTTACAACAACTCAAAGCACTTTTACATAGTACAGAAACCATTTACATATGTGGCCAAGGCTGTCATACAAGGTGCCACCTGTTCATCAGATGAACACAAACTTTTACCCTTCAGACTCAGTGTCTGCCCAAGGACACTTTGAAATGGGACGGCAGGGCCAGGGATTGAACCGCCCAATTGGCAGGCAACTGCTCTACCCCCGACAAGGCAGTTTCTTCCATTTTCATACCAGTTTACATTGCCAGTTAACTTTGCCCAGGTTCATGGGTCCTGGAGCCATTCCCAGCATGCATCAGGTTAGAAGTATATAGATGCACCGGGTTGCAAAGTCTATCAAAAGGTTGAACCAGGTAAATCCATACCACACAAGCAGAGACCCACACAGCTTTATGCTGTTTGTATGGTCATGTGTTTAGACCTCCTGACATGAACAAAAGGAGAACATGCAAAGTGTGCAAGGCCCCATGGGAAAAGTGTGTATGTCAGGTGATATACATTAGCTACAGTGTCTCCCATTAGCCACCTTAACTTTATCAAAAACAGTTGGATAACATTAGGTTTCCTCATGGCATTGCAGAAAATAATGAAATTATGAAAGAGGATGTTTGAAATACATTAGTGTTGATTTGATGTCAATTCATAAATAAGAAACCTATTAAATTATGATCTTGAAAGGTGCATAAACCATTATTTGCTGTTTTTGTACTATTTTTAAAAGTTTCTTTCTACTTTGTACATAGTTTGAGATTTCTATGTTGAAAGACAAAAATGTTATTAAAGATTCAAACAAGTTGGCTCAAATTTACAATGGTCTTTAGCTACGTCTATAGTGACATGCGTGTTGGACAGATATTCAGTGCTGTGATCTGCATTGTCATTTTTGGTGATTTGGGGTTAACTAAAACTCTGAAATGTCTGAAATGTCACTGAAACTGGGGGACACAGACTTCTTAAAGGTAACATTCGCAAAAACAAATGAATGTCAAACATTAAACTAACTTCCCCCCTACCGTCGTCTTTCACCTTCCATTTTAGCTTTTAGTTGTTATTGGTTTAATTTCCTTATTCTGTCATGGCCCTGCCCCATTGTCAGCCATAACTACAACAGATAACTTCTTAAATAAAATTCAAAACAATTAGGCTATTTAGTGCTGCTAGACACTCATTAACACCGGCTCTTCCAGTGTTACACTGAAATCCGTGACCCATCAGAATGTGTGACTGCCTGCTTTTAATCATTTGGTGACTTTGCGGGAAAAATCGGACCAGGGCAAAGGCATTAACCAAAACTATGTAAAAAATAGTGTTTTTTTTCACTGTTAGTCTAGTTTGCTGTTACAGGTCATTAATGATCATCAGATGGAAAATGTAAACACAGTTACAGAAAAGTTCCTTGTAGCTACTTTAAATGTAAGCTTTTTTTTTAGTACAACTGCAGGCTCACACAGATTGGTTTGCAGCCTTGCTATAGTGGGTAAATATAAACCGTTTGTAGTTCATGAACCAGCACCTCCATCTAGTGTCTGTAACAGTACACTGCATGTAGGACACAAAGCTCTAGGGACTACATTTCTGGGCATTATTTCCAACGGATGTTCAAGTAACATGAATCCTGAACACTAACATTTTCAACAGAGAGAATAGTTTTATTTTTTTGTGAAATAGGGCATTAAAATAAATAACCACATGACAAAACATAGAGCTTTACATTTTTATAAGACTTATAAAAAAGAAAAAACATAACACAATAACCAAGGCATGTCATTCATTGTGTTTTTTCTTTGTTTCTCTGAGGACTATTTACAAACAGGCTTATTTACAGATAGCAATAACTCAGAAATGGAAAAAGCTACATATGGCCTAGAACAAACAACCAGTTAGCTTATGATAATACATTTGTTATGTACAATGTAACTGGCAAGGCTAGAGCAAGAAAGAACAAATATTCTGCAAAAGGTTTAAATAACTTCAAGTGTCTGTCTTGAGGTTTCATGGAGGTTTTAGTCTGATGGACGCAGATTTTCAGCAACATGAAGAGAAAGCAAAAATCTGGTCGAGCTGCGTGTAGTGTGGCTGGAAAAAGGACTGACGGAGCTCTAGCCATTGAAAAAGACAAACACGGAGACAGAACAATCACTTCTCTGATAAATGCCCCCTTTTTAAGAAACTCTAAACACAACCAAGGGAAATCTCCTTTCCACATATAAAGTGATATCCAGCTTAATGGCCTAAAGCACCTTTTCTACTGCTTTCAATAACAAATGTGCAACAGGCAGAAAAACAACAACAAACAACAGCAAACGGGAACAGGAGGAAAAGTTGTCCATGTTGACACACGGGTTTCCGAACGTATTTCTGGACTTTGTGGTTTAACTGAAAATCTTAGGTATTCGAAAGTAACTTCACAACATTCTGAGGCCATATAATTATCTCTCCCATGAAACCCACATTTTGGAGTTTGTCAGATTATCATCTCCATACATCGTAATATTGTATTCCACTCAAAAATCAAAAATCAAATAAAAAAACTTCATAGGAACTGCAAAATTCATTAATCACCTAGTACCTTACATGTAAATGATGGTCCAAATATAATGAAACCATTGTCAGAATTGCACAGTCAGCTGTGTGAAAAGAAGAACTAGCTTGGATGAGAAAAGATCTGGTTATCCTTCTAGATTTGTAGTAGTTAGGCTTAGTCTAATCGTAAAGCCGCTATTGAGAAAAGTGTGGCCCAAGCGTAGGCCATTTGTCCTTTTAACGTCTCCAAGTGTATAAAACACTAATGCTTTTTCACGACGTTCATATAACACTGTAGGGCAAGTATGCCTCCCTTGTTTACATTTCAGTTTAGTGTGTCTGATTTGAAAAGAGAGGGAAAAAAAATGTCCATATACAACACAACACAGGCTGCCACCAGTGTAATGGTCTCTGTAGTTCCCCAAGGCAAGTCTCAAACAACACCTGTCCAAGTGCACTGCTTTTGACAAACCCTCACACCAGGAACTCCATGAAGAGTGTCATATTTTAAGACCTTAAAGTAGAGCAGCAAAAACTTTAATTCAGATTTCTGTTTGTAGGCTTGAAATAAAAATGCCATCAGGTGTCAAATTGGAAGCAATGTCAAAAACAAACCCAGCTACCAGGAGAGTGAAATTTAGGACCGTCCTGTCAGCAGGCAGCGCGGGGCCATTTGAGAATCTGCTCTGACTAGCTGCACCACACCAGACA
>NC_048408.1:15457605-15464978 GCF_013103735.1 Etheostoma cragini
CCCCCCCCCCCCGCCCTTCGAGCCCCTTCCTTCAGCAGACAGCGAGGGGCAGCGGATCACTTTCACGCCGCTGGTTTTTCTTCAGCAGCTGAATGCGATTGTGGCAGTAGAACTTGATGGCTCGCCAGTCGCGGTGGTTGCTGACCAGCAGGGGGCACTGCTGCAGGCAGCGCTCACAGTCCGCCTTCGCGGGGACTCGAAGCTCAGTGATGTTTTGGGTCAAGTGCTCCTCGACTGCTGCACGCTCCGCCTCTGACCAGGGACGCTTCAGGACGCCCCGCTTCCCTACAGGACAGGAGAGAGAAAAAATGAAAACTGTTCATTGCCTTCTTGTTCCTTTAAATTGTAGCAGAAAAAAAAAAAAATCTTGCTAGTTGCCGAAAACAAAAATGTGTTTTCACAAGTTTATATTCAGAAAATGTTCCATACATGCTTCACGGTTTCAGCCCTCAAGTCAGAAAGCTGACTGTCTATACAGTAATATCTATATTAGAATGATCGCTGGCACTTTTTTTCAAATCTCATTTAAATGACACCATTACAACACGTAAGTGACTTATGAAGATTTAGGCCACTTCTAACTAGATCTAGGCCATTTTTAATCAACAACAAAGACTTGAACACAGATTTGAACTGGAATGATTAGTCAATTAATCGATCTGTTAATCTAAGGAAAATTAATTGATTAATGATTTTCATTCGTAACAGTCTTTGTCATGTCATGTTTTCATGTTCTCATCATCTATGTTAGTAAACTGAACTTTTTGGGGGGGTTTGTGCTGCTGGTTGCATCAAGAAAATGACACTTAAAGATGCCACCTTGGACTGTATTTGTCAATATTCTCTGATAATATATAGACTATACAACTAATCAAAAACATAACTGGCAGATTTGAAGTTGAAGTCAATGTATATAAAAGATGGGTTTATTATTAATCATTTTTTTTGTTCCATGATATCAAATTGATGGCAGTTACATTTGCATGTCAGTCCACATCACCCAACAGGCAGTGTGATGGAACAGGGAGAACTTTGGGAATTTGGAAATTGTATACATTATTTTGTTTCTGTGCTCTCAGCAGAGTGCATCTCTTGCTATTTGACAAGTGAACTTAGCCTGCTGGGATAAACATGTCCCAGTACACTTTGTGCTTCACCTTTGAATACTGACCAAGGGCCTGATAAAGGAAACAACTGTTTTGTTAAAACTACACTTATACTTGGAAACCCCAAAACTGACCTGAGCTTCTCCTGCGGTTTGTGGGTGAAAGTGGAGGAGGTGGAGGGGGCTGCTGGGAGTTCTTGAGCTTCTTGGGTCGTCCCACCCGCCCGTTGTTCTTGCCCTTCCGGACATAAAGCAGGGTAGGTGTTGGAATCAGAGCAGGAGCAGGGGGGGGCGCTTCAGGCTTCTCCTTCACCTGCTCCCCTTCAGACTCCCCCTCTGAGTACGAGTCTGCAGAGTTTCCTGACATAACTGGAAAAAGTAGAGGAAAGAAAGAGCAGAACGCATTAGCCCAATCTGTTACTACTCACCATGTCCAAACACCTCCTATTCTCAGACAAACAATACTTTTCCAGCTAGGGGATGTTTGATACCATAAAGAGAGGACTGATACAGGTGGTGTAGGACAACAGAGAAAGACACCAGTCCCACTCATTCATTCAGACATCTTACCATCCAGCTCCAGGCAGATGTGGTTCAGGCTCATTCCTCTGAACAGCACTCCATCTCTTTCTCCACAAAGCACCACTCTGCCCACTCTGCCCATCAGGCCTGGGTCTTGGCCAATTCCGGCACAGTTTTGTGTCACGTGGTATTCCCTCTCCAGGAAGTGTTCCAGCCTCTCCACAGCACTACCTCCAGGCTGCCCGGGCTCCTCTCCTTCTCCTAGTAGCAGCAGCTGGGTAAGTATAGCTACCTGCCGGCGAACCCTGGTCTGGGTCAGGGCACGGGGATTGCGGGTACCGCTTGAGCGGGCCAGGCTACGGAGGAGGTCAGTACCACGCAGTGGTGTAGCGGGGGAGTGGTATGGCCTGGCGAAGACATACGGATTTGTGGGGTCAACTCCCACATCCTGCCGTGTCTGCAGGAGGAGCTCCAGGCAAGGCTCGCAGTGAGGGGGGAGGATGAGGGGCTGGACTCTTCCACGTTTACCCTGGACCCCTACTCTAGGGAGGTGAGGAAGCACCAGGCGCTCAAAGGGGGACAGCGAGGCCTCCAGTGGAGTGAGCGCTGGAGGGGCACCAGCGGGGACAGGAACGGGGCACTGGGGAGTGATGCGAGCGTGATATTCGCTGATGGACAGCTTGGAGACCTCACACTCACGTCGTCTGTTGTACAGGATGAGGAGAGCCAGGCTGGAGTGGCAGAGAAGGCGCCAGGCCTCGGCAGATTGTAGCTGCCGAGACAGGGACAGGAAGGCAGAATGTTGCAGCCGACGGAGGTACAGCACCAGAGAGGACAAGGACGAGAGGAGGGGCAGCAAGTGGTGACGCCCCAAACCACTGAAAAAAAAGGGAGATGATGGGCAATTAGTTCATTTATTTATTCTAATAATATGAGTTGCAATTAACTTGCAATAAGTTGATGTTAGTTTGTTACCCTACAATCTAACTGTATCAATTTCTTTATGTAGCAGCTATTGCGTTGCAGAGTTCGGCAGGTATTAGGGCTGAACTTTAAAAGTAAAATTTGTTGTTTGTTTTAGGGCTTTGCAGATTGCTTGGTTCCCATTGCTTGGTCTTTTGCACATTTAAAAAATGTAACAGTCACTGGTTCAAGCATTTCATACTCAACAGTAAACTAAATATCTTTGTTGGTTGGACTAAATAAACAAAATATATTGTTTGGACAAAACATTTTTATAGACAAAGTTATTGGATTGAATTGATTAATCAACAATAAAAGAGTCGTTAGTTGCAGCCCTAATCTCAAATGTGCGGACAAGATCTCAAGTTACCTTAACAAGTCCTTTTCCTTATCCTCTGTCCCACTTTCATCTTCCACCTCCATCACTCCATTCTCATCCTCCTCTTCCTCTTCTTCCTCGTCCTCCTCATCCTCCTCTTCTTTTGGTGGCTCCGTCTCTTTGGCCGACCTGCTGCTGAATTGCTGAGGGCACACCACCTCGACATCCTCCTCCTCTTTGGGCATCTTTACCTCCACGACCTCCACATCGTCTTCATCTTCGTTCTCGTCGTCCTCTCCCTCCTCCTCCTGTCTTTCTGTCTTTAGATCCATTACTGCCATCCTGGACTGTGTCACAGCCACAGGAGGCGGGCTTCTCTTTAGGACAGACACCGGCATTGCGTTCTGTCCTCGTGGAGGAGTCAGCAAAGGTGGGCTGGAGTTTCTTCCAGAGGAGGCAGGGGATTGGTTAGCTGCTGTGAGAGTAGGCGGAGGCATGGAGAGGTCCTGGATGCCAATCTGTGGAACATCTGAACTGTGGCTCTGTCTCGCGGTGGGTGATGACTTTGAGTGCCGTGGAGTGTGTGTGAGAGCTGTGGTAGGGTTTGTGTTCTGTGCATGCAGACGGGGCATCTGTGTGTAGCGCTCCACCAGGGCGGAGCACACTTCTGGTTGGTGGGCATGGTGCTTGTCCAAGTGGCGACCCAGGGAGCGGAAGTGGCGTCCACAGTGCTCACAGGTTTGGCGCATGGCGTCTATGGACACTCCTCCTTTGGGCACCTTTGTGTTGACATTGCCTTTGGTGTTGGAACCCAGCGGAGCCGGAGCTTTGAACACCGGCTTAGCTGAAGAGGAAGAGGACGAGCAGGGAGGGGAGGACTGCGCTGGAGGGTGGGATGAAGGAAGCGCTGGGTTGTGATGAGGAATGCTGGTGGGAGAGACCGGCAGCGGCCGTCCAGGTGGAGTCCGATGGGGGTTCTTCTTCTTTGAAGGAGTGCTACGCCGTTTCTTGCGTCGGCGTTGTGCCCGCCCGCGGGGGCTAGCATTGTCTTCATCTCCAGCGTCTGAGTCACTGGCGTCAGAGTGGGAGATGGGGGAGGAGGAGGGGGAGAGGGACCAAGAGGGGGTAACGTACTCCTGCTGCTGCTGCTGGGCGGTCAGAGAGTGAGTCTCATCCTCCTGGAAGTGACAGACAGTGACAGGGTGAGGGGAAAAAAGAACATGTCACCGGTTATTGAGAGACATTTTCTGCTTTTTTAAACTTTTTCAAACCTGAATTTCCTTTCTTTGTTTTCATGGATTCAATGTTTATTTTAGCAAAGCATTGGCAACAAGTATGTACAAAAGTATTGTAAGACCTTAAAGCTCAATATCTGGGGAGAAAAAATCCTAAAGAGTAGTAGTCCCTAAATCTGCTTAACCATTGTGATCTCACTGCCCACCAAGTCACAACCGTTCCAATAGATGTCACCGCATCCCATACCTTTTTGATATTGCTGTTATTCTCGGTGTCAGAGTTGCACTCGTGTTGCGCTGGAGACACAGTACCACGAAAACCCTGTGGGACACGAAGCAGTTAGATTAGAACAACCAGCACACGGCTCATTAATGTTTGCCATCACAATCAGCCTCAGCTGTCACTCAGAGCAGGAGGACTCCCCTCCACAGTTGGTCATAAGCACAGAGGTTGATTAGGACTCCAAATCTCCCACTAACAAGCCAAACAAAAAGAAGTGAAGACTCACACTGTCAACTTCTCATGAGCAATACACATCAATCAGGTTGCAATACTACGTACAAAACAAATCAATCAGCCAATAATAGAAACCTTTTAGACTTTTTTTAACTTTATCTCACCCAAATATGGCTTTGAAGGGACTGTAAGCAACCGCTGTCCCAGTTACCAATTTGTCAATTTCTCAATTTTGTCAATTTAATTTCCTTAAATGGATTCTGGTATCATTTATTTAGTTGAGTAAATTCATCCAAGCTAATGAGATCCATTAAAGAAACAGATGTCATGGTTACTGTTGCTAAAGCACTATAGGTAGGGAGAGAACTGAAGCTCAACCATCACCATGGCAACCCCATGCCTTTTGCCCGTGTGTGCGCGAGAGGTGTGTGTTTGTGTGCGTGAGTGTGTGTGTGTGCGTGCGTGTAGGTGTGAGAGTGTGTATGTGTGTGTGTGTGTGCGTGTGTACCAAGTAGTCAAGGACGGAGAGATGAAGAAAAAGGAAGAGTGAGATAATTACCTGGTGACGTTGCAGGATTTGGATTACGAATTTTAAAAGTTTTAAAATTTTAATCTCAACATAATAGTATAACATAACAATATATATTAATAGAATAGCAAGGGGGAGAATAGCCGGGGGGGGGGGGTTAAATAAGGGGATTAATGGCCTCACCAGAAGCATGTGTGTGTAGTGTATGAATATGTCTTCCAAAGGTACTGACCAAGTTCTCTCCCCACTCTGTCAGGCTGTAGTCCACAGTGATCTCCTCCCCCTTGGTAATGTCTCGGATGGCGATAACAACCAGCCGCACCTGGCTGCCACAGTGGACCTCACGGATGCGGCAGTTAGGGGAGGGGGGGAATGAGCTGGCTGTTGGGGCTGGAGCAGAGGCCGTCGGGGCAGCCGGAGCTGTGGACGCTGGGGTCAGAGACGGGGCCTGAGTTGAAGTGGTCGTGGCTGGGGCAGGAGCAGGGAGTGGTGTTGGGGTTTGGCAGGAAGGAGCAGAAGCTAGAGCTAGGGTCGAGGCTGAGCAGGAGCTGGTCTTGGATACGGTGGAGACTTTATCATGAGCCTGCACGGATGGGCCACTGGGAAGTAGAGGAGGTGGGAGGTTGAAAGTTAAATGTACTACCGTCATCAAACAATACTATGTGCTGTTGGTCTAGTTCTACTCTGTTCTAATGCTCTGTTGTTGTTGGACAGACATTAGGCCTGCACGAATTGATTTCACGATTCTCTGCCACAATTTTTTTCTCACGAAGTGTAATGTTTATTGCACACATGGACCATGACAAAACAAGACAAATTGGCATTACCAAACATAGATTTGATTTGGCACCTATAGGACATTGTAGGACAATAGGACAACACAAGCCTGCAAACATGGAGGCTTCAGTGAAGAGAAGTGAGAGCATTGCAGCGCTTGGGAGCACTTTAAATTTTAAGTTTATAATTTAACACAGAAAAGCGTTTGTGATGCAGTCGGCTTGTAAAATTTAAATAAGAATCAAAGTATTATTTTAAAAATACAATCAAAGTTATTTAAAAATGTAATCGTGAACAGGGTGAATTGAGATCACGATTTTATCTAAGAGAAATGCTGTGTATCTGTTATGCATTTTTTATTATTTAAACAATTAGCTCATTGACAGAAAATGAATAGTGCTGTTAAACAATTAAAATATTTAATTGCATAAATGTCATAGTTAACTTGCAATCAATCACATATTTTTTATCTATTCTAAATGTCCCTTGATTTCTTTTTGTCCTATTTTTTCTCATTTTAATGCTCTTATCAACATGGAAAAAATTAATCTGCTTGCTTTGTGGAAATGTTTTTTTTTTATTGAAAACAACATTGGCATAGAGCCTATTGTAGTGTTCACTTTCACACTAACATTCCAACTGAGCAAATAATCTCTCTCCCAATGTAACACTGTCCATCAATAAAAGGTTGAAAAAAATACTTTCAGCTGTGTGCTTGGCCATCAGGTGGTATTTTATGCTGGACGTGCTGCGATGATAGCTCAGTTCACCACAACAAAACACACAGATCACTTTGGTCTTGTCAATGGAACCATTTGGCAAAAAAAGTAAAAAAATTCAGAATCTTATTGGTATCCATTTCGGCGTCTCACGCTCGCCATCCACTCAAGACATAATGTTACTACTCTTTGGCCGGCTCGCAAGCCCAAACAAGGGTGTGCTGCGTGTCTGTTGTTTTGTTTCCGGTCTAGCTAGACCCGGTGTGGTGTTGTAGTTTTTCTAACGTTGTTGTTTACTTGTTGTTGCAACAGCATGTGAAAAAACGACAAAGTTTACTTGGGCAAAAAGAACGTTAATTAACGGGAATTATAATTATGATGTCTATTCATTTTATTTACATTCTTTAACCCGTAGGGTTCATTTTATTGCTGTAGGGATCAGCTGAATAGGTGTAAAGCAAACAATCGACACATGACAGTGCTTTAGGGCAGTGATTCTAAATCCTAGTCCTCAGAGTGCTGCTGATTTTCTATCCTGCTGGCCAGTGAACTGCATAATTTTAACATCAGGTATTGGGTACAAAGCAGCTTGATTATTTGGCTAAAATAAAAACCTACAGGGTTGGCGAGTCCTTAGGACCAGTATTCAGAAGTGCTGCTTCTAGACAAAGTTGTCCTCAAGTGCTGAGTTAGTATTATTTGTGTTTATTATATATATATATATATATATATATATATATATATATA
>NC_048408.1:15465078-15467578 GCF_013103735.1 Etheostoma cragini
ATAGTACATTTAGCAAATAAAATCTAATTTTGTCTTGTGTTCTGAAGGGGAATCTAAAAAATTAGCGGAAAGCATTCAGGAAACTTTCACAGTTTAAGGTGTTTTCACTGTTGATTTGTTTAACTGTTTTTAAAGTTCAACAACATTAATAGCAGCAACATCTTTTAAAAGGCCATGAGTTATCTTGCTATAATAATAATAATCTTGATTTAAATAATTGTGATTATGATTTTCTCTCTAATTGAGCAGCCCTAATACAAATTGTGTTAAGCCCTCCCGTGTAAGCAAACAAAATACCAAAACAACACAGAAACAAAGGCACAGCAAAAGTGCTGGGTATTGATTGAAGAAATGACAATACCAGTACCAATACCAATACCCTGAAAGTGACACTGATGACCAGGGTACTTGATTCTATCCAATGTGAATGGTAGCATTCGGTTGCGTTAAAGCCACCACCACTCGTCCCCATCTAAATGATTTTTACACAAATACTTTTTTAAAGTGTTTAAATGTATTCGACCTCACCAGACCACAGACTGCATGGGCTGTAGCTGCTGCAGTACTGGACCAATCACACGTCAGATTATTTTGAAGAGTGCTTGCGGTGATTGTGTCATTCTAGAGCTGGGCACAAAAAGAATCAGCTTCGATACTACTGGTTTCGGGGTTACTTCAAGTGATAACTTAAAAAAAAGGTATTAAGTATCGATACCCAGCCCTACACTAGCATGGAAATCCAGACCCAAATCCGAAAGATTAAGGGTCTGGCATTGAGTAACGAAAGTCGCCCATTTCGAGGGGCAGCACCAAGCATGCATTTGAAAATCTCGCTGCACGCAATTGGATAACCATACAACCAATCACAACAACACACAAGGTGACGTATCCAGAGCCCCATTCGCTTAGCTACCAGCGGAGCTAACTGCTAGATTAAACTGTCGTCTTCTGTTTAGCTCGCCTCTGGCCCGCCTATATCAGCGTCGCCATGTTCCTCACCACATACCAGCTTAATGAAAAAGTACACTTGAATGTTTATACATGCCAGTAATTAGAAGCAACGTCTCTTGCATTTCAACTTGTCCACATTCATTTAACTGAGCTGTCAAATATTTGTATATGAAGATTATTCAACAGTTCAGTATCAAACAATAAGTGAAGAAGAATACAAAACGCACAAGACATTTAATACCAACTTTCGGTAAATCTCAACTGGAAAATGAACTGGTAAGCCCGTTTCTTTAAATTAAAATTTTTCTTTCATTTAGTCAGGGTTGTGTGTTTTTTAAAATAAAATATAAATCTCACACATTACAGTTTGTAATGAAACATAGCATTAAAGAGACAACAAAGTAAAGATTGACTGTTTCCGCACTGTTTTGGTTTCGGAACATTTTTAAGGCTAATCAACATTAGCCTTAATAATGATGTAAACAGTAACTTCTGAATAATGACCACACCGACTAGAGTAAGATTCTGTCATCTAGTTAGTGTGTACCGTCGAATGCTCTGACCCCTGGATCACCGCAAAGGAGTGTGCCATTATTCCAGAGAGCTCAAACGCAGCCACCTGTGTGAGCCCAGAATGGCCACACCAGATTATCTTCTCCAGACTAAACCCATGCCAAAACCACCACGCTCAGAAGAGCTAAACTGATCCTGCCTCTGTCGTTCTGGACTTGTTCTGCAACCACAGATCTCAATATTGGCTATTTTTTACTTGCAAAACATTGGAGGCTAAAACTAGGCCAAAGAAAGATCGTACTTTGGATTATGAGGTGTTCATAGCTGTGTGTGTGTGTGTGTGTGTGTTTTTTACATGCAGATAAAAAAAGAGAGAAAAAAATAACAGGAGAGGAAGAAAGGCAAAAGAAACACAGGATGTGAAAGAATAAAGTCAAACAGCCATAAGCAGACAGAGGGAGAAATAAAAGAAAAAAGGGAGCAAAAAGGAAAAGACAGACAGAAAGATAACCGAGAGAGGAAGCAAAGAAATCAACCAGAGCCACTGTCTTTGTATTGATCCACCCCACTCTCATCTGGACTCGTGATACTTTGCGCGCATGTCCCTCTGTCTGTCTGTCCGTCTGTCTGTCTGTCTGTCTGTCTGTCTGTCTGTCTGCCTGTCTGTCCCTCTGTCTGTCTGTCCCTCTGTCTGTCTGTCTGTCTGTCTGTCTGTCTGCCTGTCTGTCCCTCTGTCTGTCTGTCTGTGTGTTTAGGTTTAAGTGAGTGCATGAGAAGAGTGTGCGGCTGCATTTGTGCGGACATCTGTAGAGATTTTTTGTACTTCCTTTTCCTCTGCACCAACCATACAAATCTTGGCTTAAAAAAATGCAATCAAAAATCAAACATGATAATATCAAGAAATTAGGAGAAAGCATTTTTATCACACAATCAAGCGTTGGAAAAGATCTAATTGGAAACATATCGCAGTGCTGTTATCGACAACCCAAAAAGGACGCGGACTAAAATAACAATAAAAAAGTGCTTCTCTTTAGAA
>NC_048408.1:15469012-15475638 GCF_013103735.1 Etheostoma cragini
CACGCAGCACTCCCCCTCCCTCTCCTGTCTCTCTCTCAGACACACACACACACACACACACACACACACACACAGAGCTGCTCCTTTCTCTCTCACGCTTTCCCCCCCTCCCTGTGTGTGTGCCTTTCTCTCCCACTCTCACACAACCACACACATATGCGCGCACACTACACACAGGCGCGAGCTCGCACTAGAAGAGAGAAAGACTAAGAGAGACACACACACATGCGCGCACACTACACACAGGCGCGAGCGCGCACTAACAGAGAGCAAGACACACACACACGAACGCTCTGACGATGTTAATTCCAACATTTGTATAACTTTGAGAAATCTAACAGTTACATTATGAGTTAGCCTATTTTCCTAAAAACTTTAGTTATTTACAGTTCAAGACACAGCGCATTTGTTATTAAACTCTTTACCTGAGAAAAGCAACACATTCAAGGTACATTCCATGTTTTTGTTGATGAGATAGTGTGTATTTAGTATATTTGATTCATCCTGTCACTCAAAAAACACATTCAATAGATGAATTCAGTGTCAGACATATACACACACGCGCGCGCGCGCGCACACGAACGCAGGCCAGCACACACACCACTTTGGAGCTGCTTTGTAAGGTAGAATTAACGTTCACAACAAGCTAGCATGAGACAAACAATCGGCTTTATAACATAATTTCTTTCAGCTGGACTTCTACTTTAACAAATAACGTATGTTTACAACTTTAGCTCCATCAAAAAACCCTCTTCACATACATGCGCGCACACACCCACCCGAGTCTCGCTGTCATTGGGGAGGAAAACACTGTCATGAAACAGTTTTTCACTATCGTATATGTCATGGTTAATTGACTCCCTCACCCCCGCAGTGGCGGTGTCGGTTTGGTGCCTTCTCCGTCGCTGTCCAGGCTGTGTGTCTCCCGGTAGTCGAAGAGCGAGCGTACGGTCTCCGCCATGTTCACTCCAGCGATCGCTGATCTTCCGCCGCCGTACGGTTCAGGCTCTCGCTCTTCTCTCCAGCCGCTCAAATGGCTCACACCAAGGTTATTCCAGCCGCTCCCACCGCGGCGGAGCGGAGGGGTGCGCGGCGCACGAAAGGCAACAAAGAAGTCCGTTTGTATGGGCTATCGTGCCTTTCAGTGAGTCAAACCTGAACAACTGACTGATTGTCAAACTATAGGTTTACGTGGCCACACTGTGGTTGAGTAAACATTAAGTTATGGGTCATTTCATAAATACATTGATGTTGGCCACCCCTACAGAGGAATGGACGCGCTCACCAAGCAGCTGAAAAAAAGTAGACCGTTTCTTTAAAAGAGTGATTAGCTCGCCAACTGAAAATAAATTATGAAAATAAAGTAGTGGCGACGGAAACAATCAGGTCAAATTAGTTTTTTAAATAGATGAACATAAGGTATGCTGAGAAGTTTTTACAGTAGGCTAGCTAATATTTACACAAGCGTATGCATAACTTATTTTATCAACAGGTTAACACAAATCCTTATCCACAAATTGTGTGATTTATGTTGTAGGCTATATCACTGGGCTGTGTGGTTCATCGCGCCACAACAATGCACTATTTTCTTTCTTTTTTCTTTTTCTGTTGGGAACATATAGAATAAGTAGGCCTAAATAGATGGATAGATAGATAGATAGATAGATAGATAGATAGATAGATAGATAGATAGATAGATAGATAGATAGATAGATAGATAGATAGATAGATAGATAGATAGATATTGATCAAGAAAATGGGAAATTACAGTGTTACAGCAGCACATAGGAAAAAATATACATACATGCAATATACATGAAATAATAATAACAATAATAATAAAATATAAGAATAAAATATAAGAATATAAGAACAAATATTTAAATGTATGCAAGATGGGGAAACAAAATGTGCAACTGCTTAAGTAATATGGTTACATATGGTAATAAATGGTTAAGACAGGGTCTTAAAATTTATTGGAAAAGATAAAAAAAAAGAAATGGCTTGATCAATAGTTATGTGTCTAAAACAAAAATTGGATTTAAAATGGGAAATAAATGAAGGCTTGTGCTGAACAGACACATTTGCTAACACAATGCTAATCACTGGGGAAAGCAGACTAGAGTAACACTGATAACCTTTTTCTTTACCTCTAATTTACACACATTTTATGTTGTGAGACCCTCATTTTGTTTATAGGATGAAAATCAGAAGGTAATTCACAATATGATACCGACATTAACAATCACTACGGCCTTTCTCAGTGGCACAATGTTGCCTTAATCATATGATTCGTTGTGATACCCAAAAAGGGAAGTATATTTTCGAATGAAAAAAAAATCACTTCTTTTAAAATACAAATCAATCATGATACTGCATATATTTTTTCACTACTTCTAATTTCAATGATTTTTTGTGGCAATCAGATAAAATAACAAGTGCACAGCTTTATTTAACACATACTAAACATACAGCAACATGTTCATGTGCTTCATCAGACAAATGTAAAATTAGAAATAAAAAGGCTTCAAAGAGTATAAGAGGAACATAATATAGACAAATCTGCTCCCCATTCATTAAAGTGTATTTTCTTTTTTTATAGAAAACTACTTGAGAAAATGCAACTTTCTGTAAAAAATCCATAGTCCAAATGGCACACAACAATACCTGGTTCCCTGTTTTATACAGTCTGTACTTGGTACCAGTATAATATAGCAACAATTTATATGTATCAGAAGCAGAGTAAATTGACAAATACTTCCGTACCGGCAGGAAAATTCATGTTAATGCATAAATAATTGACGTAACTATCAACGATGTATGGAACAGTCTATTTAAAATGGCATCCATCTCAAACTAATTCAGCAGTATTGCCAGATTACAATAAGCAAATAGATAACTGTGGGACAGCTTTGTCAGGCTGTAGCGGTGTTATTACAATATAATAACCTTAACCCAAAATACATGTATTAGAACTGATCCCTGCCTGGCAAATTACTCATGTTTTAGCGCTAAATCCCAAACCCCCTACAATTTACCATGGTGCCCCAATAGAGCCATAGAAGACACGTTCTGCATACATCAAATGGCTGTTTATTGGTTCAATTTAACCTGTCATTTCACCTAGTAATCACTAGACTAATCTTCAAGATGGCTGATCTGGGATCTTTCAAATAATCCTCCACTGGAGAACACTCGGGGGTTGAAAACCTGAAACTGTGTAGCTGTAAACAAAGATCTAGAAGGGATTCTGTCAAACTCCTGATTAGCTGTTTGATCAGGTTTTTTCAGACAAGTTGGCCTCAATGTGTTGTCCATTTAAACCACTTCGGGGTATAACATATTTAAAACATAAAAATCTAACTGCAGGCTAGGAAGCTACAAATAGCAGCCTTTTAGCCAAATCTGGCTCTTCACCAGAAAATCATTGGGGGTCCCCCAGTGAAAAGTTGAATTTTATTGGTGGACCTTTTAGACTTTCAGAGTGGAAGGGGGTTATTTCAGGTATCGAGTGTTCCAAAAGTGAAAGTCCTGTTCATTTGGGCGACTGGCACTTGGAGCCGTTCCAAGCCTTGGATGGACTTGAAACTCTCATGAATCATCAGTACAAAAGATGAGCTGTGTGAGGAAATAGCCTTGAAAAAAAGTCAAAGGTACAAGCCAGGGTACCCAAAAACCAAAGAAAGAATATCTGTAAGAAACATACAATCACCAAATTATGTTTGCTAACACTGAGTGGAAGAGAAAATAATATGTATTGTTGAAACCTGAAAATACATTCAACTATTAAGTAAATTAAGAATTCCAATAAGTTATTCCCATGGTTTATACATTCAATCAACCTATATGAACATGAGCTACACTCTCCCAAAGCCAGAAACCAGAGAAGTAAATCTCAAACTTGTAATGTCATCAGGTGTAAAGTCTGGAGCTGCTCCATAAACAATGAATAGGAGACTGATGTTTGCCCAAAGTGTTTTTTATAACCAAAACAGGTTTACAGAAAATGTACCCATACTCTAGAATTTAAAACTCAGATTCCCCTGATTTCATATGAACCTGTTCATGACAATTTGTTGCATCTCATAGACTCATCTATAACATATCACAATTGTGTGTGATTACATCACACATTTTAGTTTAAATGTTCAAATTTGGGGATTTGGGAGAGCGTTGGTGTTTTTTGACTGTCTTAGATCAAAGGAATAAAATGTGTAAAATCACATCCTATGCGATTCTTGGACTATTTTGGGCTGAATTCACCATTAGTTATTTTTTTCCCAATTGTAAAAATAAAGCCTTCAGAACTTGCTCTGTTTGGCCTTGTCTTCATGGAATTGGCATCGGAGGCTCATGGCTATTGTAGTAGTTAAAGAAATGGACATTTTCAGCTTTGTTTCTGATTTCTCAAAAAAAGTAACTTCATTCAACTTTTCATTTTTCAACCTCTGTTTCTCAAAAACAAATTTGAAATAATAAAAGCTTCAGTGCATAATTTTTACATATAAATACACGTCTGTAGCATTCAAGCTATTGCCAAATGAGTCTGTCTTTGGCTCTGTGATCAATGTTTTGGTGATCAGTCTGACATTCTTGGCAACTTGGTGACAGCAGTTAAAAATGATGGCTTTGGATGGAAAATGTATCATGTTGTTGATTATAATTTTTCAAAGTAAGAAAATCAGGTGTGCAGAGTCTCTTTCCATGATCTTGTGTGGCTTTTAAACACTGCAGTCATCTCTAACATGCGTGTGGCATATAGACTAATGTCATGTTTTGAGGAAACAGCAGGGTTCTCATAACTGCTGATGGTACGAATATAATAACCAGAAGTATGAATGTGCTCTACCTTGTGCTGCAGTCAGATGGCAGGAATTTAAAATATGCCAATGTTGCCTTACATTTTAACATTCATTCTGTGAGGGAGGGGGGGCGGCTTCTTTTTACCCATTGTTGACACTCACAATACATTTCTCACTACCTGTAGAGTTAACTTTGAGCAGCCTATGTTAGCATTATCACTGATATACTAGCTGCGATTTCAAGTACCAATGTTATTGTAATGTATTTAATATTAAAAAAGGTTGAGACAAAACTCATGTTTTAAACCGTAAACAAGTGGCATTTCAAATACGTCATTAGCAGAGTCTTGAGATTGGTTGCTTGTTTCACGTAAAAGTCTAATTTGTTAGACAAATGTAACCCTTTACATGCAAGTTCCTGCATTTTCTATTAAATGCTACTAGGTCTTGGATGGGAATTTGGCAGTATAGATTACCCTGAATATCAATCCCTGCTCCCATTCACACATGACCCAATGCAGGAAATGTTAAATGCTAAACATTTCAGGTTAACACTGCATGCAAAGGGACCAGATGCTGAAAATCAGGGTCTCTTGGTCTCTTCTGCTTTGATTTTGACAATTTTTACCTAATCTGTCTCATGTGATTGTGATGATTGTCGCAGAAACATCATGGTAAGAACAGCGGCGTTAGCAATAGCAATATTGTTATATGTAAAGTTAAATCCTCTGGTCTTATTCAGAGGGAGTCTTCTTCTTCATTAGCTTGAGTTTTATGGCAGCCAGCATCCGCAATTTTGCATTGCTTTCACCTTCTAGACCTAGTCCATTACTGTACCATGTCATTTCAGTCTAATATTTGGAAATACCTAGGGGATTTTTTTTTACATGAATCATTTTTTTCCAACACCCCTACCTCTTAGGGTAAGAAACATGCACATTCACCTGTTTTCTGTTTTCATGGTTTTGAGAGAAACATTATTTTGTCTGGGGTAATTGGCCCTTCAAGCCTATAGTTTGACAGCTGACTTAATCAATTAATAATATCTGATCACTCTACATCTGTAAATTACAGTATATTACAGGTCAAAGGCCACGACTTGCACCGAAGCTAACATCAGGCAAATAGTTTTTTCTATTTTTGAACACATCAAGGAAAATACCTAACTCAAACAAACAGGAAAATGTAGCCGTGTCTCCACTGCACCTGTTAATCTGCACTGCTGAAACCCAGCCTTTGGCTTAACCTAATTGCCAACTCCTGCTGTGGGGTGCTCCAAACTTACTTTAAATCATCTTACATTGAGTATGAATGATGAAGATCCTGAACTGGTGGAATATGGAACCACACAGGAGGATGTCTCAGTCATCAAGAAGTTTAGAAACAATGATCGGCTAAGATGAGACAGAAGAAAAAGGATGTGAGAGAAAATGTATGATCTGGGAGCTGCTGAATGAGTTTGGTTTAATTGTAATTCTGCTCTGTTTGCATGTGCACACTATCATGAACACTTCATCACCCGCACCAATACCCCCAATACGTGTGTGTATTCACGTACACACAAACACGCAAATACGTACATATACATTCAAACACAGCTACACAATCCTCACTGAAGACAAACACAGTGCATGTACAGCAAAACACAATTACATAGTCGTCACAAACCACACACACACACACACACACACACACACGCACACACACACACAAAGACACACACACACACACACACACACACACACACACACTCTTCCACAGAACACACTCACAGACACACACCGCATTCATTTCCCTTTCATTCAGCACAGGCACATATTGTGC
>NC_048408.1:15475738-15520408 GCF_013103735.1 Etheostoma cragini
CACACACACACACACACACATTAAATTCAAAATGTTAAATAACACTTTTTCCTCACATCATTTTTTCTTGCACAGTAGAAAACAAACTTTCAAATCCACTACACAGTCATCTCCAACAGTTGTAAACCAATCTGTTTTTAAGTCACACAGATACAAGAGACAACTCAAATTATAGCCAAGATCAATTTATTTCAACCCACTCGGGACCCAATCAGTAAGAAAATAAAATAAAAATGCTTCACACCAAAGTTTCAAAATAGCCTATACTAAACAAAAAAACAAAGAAAGACTATACATTACTTTGATTTCATCACATTCAGATATTTATAATGTATTAACCAATGCTGTTTTTGTGATCTAAAATGTTAGTAAGTATGATATTTTTAAATGAAAAACAAAATTTAGGCTGTGGCTTTGAAGTTGGAGTAGAAAAATGTTTGTCCTGCTGCCATTTTGCCACAAATGTCATTCAAAATGACACTGAGGGGAGTGCTCTAGCGCTGGTCTGTAGGCCTACTTATGACCTTGCAAGCCTCTTTTAGACAATAAACAACATGTAATGTGTAAATCTCTGCCAATTTTACATGGTGCAGTTATGTTTGAAAAGGACCTAATCCTTTACAAGGCAATTCTTCTGTTAGGCTTTCTTCTTCTTCATGGCTCATGTTAGAATAATGTAGTACCAGTCCCAGTAAAGGCAAAGTGTTATTACATTTGACATACATTTAGACTAAACAGCACTTTGAAGCAACATATTTGACACTGTGGTCCAAAGCTAAACTGTCTCTCCACACTGATAACAAGACGGCATGTCGCAGTTAACTTTCTCTTAGCTTACACAATATCCCTAACTTGTGATCAGTCAATTAATCGGTCTATCTGACAACGGAGGTGGCCAGTGATTTGGGAACGACAGCACTCCAAACTGTTCTGGGAGATTTTGGTTCAGAGACACTTCACGGAAACCCTTTGGTTGAAGCATTTTCGGATGACCAAGATACCATTTGACCTGTTGTGTAATTTTATTGGCCCGTCCTTTGCGCCAGATGTGAAGCCATCGCCCTCCAGTTCCAACTGAGAAGCGTATCGCCATTGCTCTCTACAAACTACATGTGCAGGGTAGCCTACAGAGTGGCGGGCGAAACTTTTGGGGTCAGCAAGAGCACCGTGCGCCGGTGTGTTTACGTCGTGTGAAACGCCATACGAACAAGGATGATGCAAAAGTATATATACCTGGGTTGGATGAGTCGCATGCGATCTCGCTGCGTAACTCCAGAGCGCACCTTGTGCCACAGGTGTGTTGCGCAACAAACGGGACTCACGTCCCGATTAGACCTCTTGCTAAAGGCTACAGGGATTTTGTCAATATAAAGGGCTGGCCATCAATCTTAGGACTACTACAGGCGATCGTTAAATGCACTCCCGGTAGTGAAGTAAATTCATGTACAGGTGCGTCTGTTTAACCATAAAATGACCTATAAAACGTAATCACAATTCATTATTTATTCGGCAAATAGCGTTTCGATCAGCGTTTATCACACAAACAGTTTACCGATTAAGAGAAAATCTGATGAGAACGAACGTATAAACTTTGAGTCAATATTAATGAAATTCAATCGAATTTTACTCTTTCCATAGGGCATTTTTTTATTCAATATCACTTAATTTGCATAAAAACGTGTGGCTGGAAACTAGGTTCAGAACTCACGGATGATATTTGGAACACAAACAGAAGAACCGAAGGCTAATATAAGATGCCATTGGAACCTGTAACTACTCAGTTGACCCATGAAGCTAATGCACAGGTTCTGAGGCTGCATTCAGACCAACAATATACTGCGTAAACGATGCAGCCTTATGCATTTCAGTGGACAAAGGCATTGGTCCAATAGTCCCAGTCTTAGTGGAATTAATCATAGTTACCTGTAAATTCATACTTTTCTTTACACAATGTTATTTTTGGTCAAATTTGGCCAAACTTCTCTTTGACTGTTCCTGGTCGAGGGCCAACCTGACTATAAAACAAAGAACAGACCCGGGACATCTTTTTGGGGGGAAAAATGTGTCGTCCAGCAAAAAGCAATTATCATCACGTAACGTACATGTATCTCCAATTCATACATGGAACAGCAAATGCAATACATGTAATATTGCATTTACAGTAAATCACATTAAAAGTCCTGCACTCCACAGCATCATTAGATGCATGTGTACTGTATACAATGTCATTGTTCATGTAGTGCATGCAAAACATCAACAGTAATTCTTATTTTCTCCGGGTTTACATTTCATCTTTGAAATTAAACATTGCGACTGAGATCAAACTGAGATGTTTCCAGTAACAACATTTAGTTTTCAGAATCCTGGAACAGTTTGGAGTACCTTCCTTGACTCACTCAAATCTCCCACAGCTTTGTTTAGACTCACAGTACACCTACTAATAGTTTATCTATACTAAGTACAGCATGTGGCAAGGCCAAAATAAAATCAATTCAATCTGTAGCCCCTGAATTAATCCAAGTGACATAACTTGAACTGTAAAATTACCAAATAGTCCCCTCATCCTGAAAATTGAAACAAGGTTTCTTTGCTTTTATTTCGAACCCCAATTGTTATATTTTTCTCTCACAAGAGGCAGTTTCTGCCTTGTGGTCAACATTATCATGGGTTATATTGGTTGTCTACTCAAGACGTGACATAAGATATGTTGGATTCAATCACAATTGCAGTACCTTCTTTTTTCTTACCCCGCATCACTAAAGACAATCTGAGTCTATGGCTGATGCAAATTAAAGTAGTAATGAAACATATTAGTAGTTAACTTATCAACTATAAGTTGCACTTATTGCACTGCAAGCTTCAATTGCCCAATAAATCATTTGAAAGACATAAACGTTTACTTTCATTTGACTGAATTCAGCCCAAGACAATACAAATATAAAAAAACTTTATCAATATACAGTGAAATTTGGCATTTTCCCATTTCACTATGCGATTCGAAGTAAAAATGTATTTGTTAAAAAAGACTAAGACTGAAAGACCATAGAAGAATTTCAAGAAAAAAAAAGTTTGTAGATATTTACTATTCACATTGTGTTTACACTCCCTGCTTATGTGCCCCTTTGTGACATGATTTCAATGCTAATAAAGTGCCCTAAAAACGCAACAATACATTAAGAAGAATTATATTTTGACATGAGAATTACTGATGAAAAATCAAGAAAGAAGGAATACATCTATGTAAACACAAGAGGGTGCTGTTTTCCTTTAAACACTGAACATCCCTAGATAATAACCCATGTGGAATGATTTACAGCCTGGTCAAAACTATATACTATAATAATAGTTATAATATATATCAGAGCTTCAGCCCGTGGATGGCATGAAATCTAAATGTGCTCCTTTCTGACTGCTTCCTCAGTCAGCTGCAGTGGACCCTGGCAGCAGTGTTCAAATTTCCGGAGGTACTGGTCCGACCCACCTAGATGAGACTTGGACCCTCCCAAACAGGAGGCTGTACCATTTCCCTGTTAAGTTCAGACTGTGTCTTTGCTGTGTAGCCAATTTAGCAACTTTGTCGCTAAATTTAGCAACTTTGCAGACCCCCTTAGCAACTTTTGTTTTCACAAAAGTGACTAGCGACGAATCTGGCAACTTTCTATTTAAAGACGCCCGTATTGTCCGGCGAGCACGGGACGTAATTCTCTCTAAACAGTCTCTCTCTTCTGTTCTGTGACTGATGAGCAGCCCCTCCCCTCTCTGCTTTCTCCTCGTGTACAGCGGCACTGCGACGGCAGGTAGACAGGGAACGGGGATGGGGTGCGGAGGCCGGTGTAGGTACGAGAGTGAGCGGGACGCCCCCATTTTTAAGATAAGGAGAAAGAAGCCACTAAGCTGGCCTGGCTCTGGGCAAGCCAGCCTTCTTTAAAAATTCTTTATCAATCTTTTTACCTCCCTAAGAATCTCAGTAACAATTTTTATTTAATATACATTCCTGTTGTGAGTTTGTAATTATTTGGCTAAAGATTTATATTTCTTACTATCTACCTTGCTGACACAACCACAAGCTTTATGCAAATGATTGAATAATGGCGTCATCAATATGCAAATGAGCATATGACGTCATCTATAAAAATAGAAACAGCTGTTCCCCCTGAAGGTCATGGTATAATTCCAACACTGACTGACAGTATATCTTAAATAATAACTTATTATAAAATTATCAAAAGGAGTGTATGCATGAGGGAAACCATAAACGTAAGATATTGATGTTTGCAAGTGAGAAAACACTTTCATGCTTTTAGAGTAGCTGTTAATCATGTTGTTTCCTTAATACAAAAATGTAAAAGAAAGAAAGAAAGAAAAAAAGAAACTGTGTATTAACTCTAGATGCATTTTTGGATATCATCTTATAAGGTAAACAATACATATAAAGTTGTATTAGACTCATACTTAAAATAAACTTGTTATCAAATGTTAACAATGAATGCCTTGCTTCATCTTCTGATTCCTTTACTCACCTCTTTCTCTCTCTCTTCCTAACCTTTTTTCTATCTAATTTGTCCTCTTCCCCCCCCACACACACCCACACACACACACACACACACAAACTTCTCCTGTCTCTGTTTCATCTCCGAGCACTTCTCGTGCTCCTCCTCGCTCGCTCCTTGGCTATTACCGAGGGCAGGGTTTGCAAGGTGGTGATGGCAATCTTGGTCCAGTAGTCGACCTCTTCAAAGATCCGGTATACCCAAAGCTTGAGCTCAAACAGAACGGTCGGGCCGTCTAACTGCCAACAAGAAGAGGAGAGATCACCCAGCTCTGCCTTAATTACTCTCCAGCAATTTCACTATCATCACACCATCAACACCTCTGTCTACATAATCACCTACCTCCAAGCCCTCCAAGCTGGGAGTCAGGACCATCATGCCGCTAGCAGTTTTGAGGAGTTCTCCAGTGTTGATTAAGAGAAGCGACAACCTCTCCTTCACCATCTTCCTCTGGGTCTCATAGTCACCTTTCTTCCCACCGCCTAGCTGCTCTTCCTCTTTGGCGATGGCTCTCTCCAGAAAGCTGCCGCACTGTAGCAGAGCAGAGTGGAGACACCAGAGCTTGTCTCTGGTTTCCAGCTGGGAGGAAGGAGGCGGGACAGACACCAGACGGCTGTCTGTTACCATAACATCTGCAGTGAAACTCTCCTTCTTTCTCTTGAGGAGGAAAGAGATAAAACAAAGAGGGTGAAAATTAAAAACAGAAGTAAGATTTGGGAAGACATTCATAACGAAAAGAAAGAGGAGGAGGAAAATCAAAGTAAAGTGTATAAGTGGAAGATTAAAGGAAGCTTTCTCTCAAATATGAACAATACTGCTGTCACTTTTGAAAGAAATTTTGGTACTATATTCAAGACCATTAACTATGAGGCAACAGGAATTGTTTTAAAATCACCCTTTTGTGCAACACACACACACACACAACACACACACTTAGCCTCGCTAATCATAAATAGTAATTTTATACTTACTTTTTTTTTTAATGGATTAAATAAAACAAGATATAATATTTTCATTGGTTAGCCTGAGAGAAACTAGTATGCTGATGTATTTTTCTTATCTCAGTCAGGACAGAACTAGGCTAGCTGTTCCCCACGTCATTCCAGTCTTTATGCTAAGCTAAGATAACCTGTTGCTTGTGGTGGCTTCATGTTCACCTTACAGACATGAGAGTGGTATCTTCTCATCTAACTCATTGCAAGAAGGTGAATAGGCCTATTTCCCAAAATATGGAACTGTTCCTTAAACATTAACATGATATCCATACCGTAGGCTATCTACTCTTGATAAAAAGCATGTAACAGAGATAGCGCCTTTGTACTCTCAGAGCTGTTATGATCTGTCCGATGATGTTGACGGGCCACTTCGCAGGCATGATTGTAATCAGCTTTTAGTACTTGAGTGAGTTGTGAATCCCAGAGGCCTCTTGTGAGATTCTACTGAGGCGTTAATGTTGAACACTACGTGCAAGCTGTTGTACCAGTGTGACAGAGTGGCCTAATGTGACCTGTATACTCTGAGAGTCAGGGGGTGATTTTTTTCTACTCAAACTGCAGAGAAAATGTGATTCTGGCAGTTTTGAATTCCCTCTGGAAGGCAATATTACCATTGATCGTTATGAATTATGATTCACAATGATCAAGGATAGAGGAATTAAAGCTCAAACTCGGGAAATGAAATAGATGAAGTTACAGGCTATGCCAGGCCACTCCCTTGCTCCAAACGAGACACATAAAAGGAAGGATGAGTCCGCGAACTGGCAAGAAACCAAGAAGTTTTAATAATCGGTAGCTCTCACACCTATCAGCAAAGAAACGCAGGCTTGTGGAAAGGAAATGAAGGCTTCGTGCCCAGACATCGATAAGTTTGTGCCAGAAAAAACGCCCACTCCTGTCATTCCAACTGAGTTCACCCCCTCCACTCGGCATTCCTACCCCCTGCTGTCCTAGGCATAATTGACTTTTCTTACACACAGATACACCCACACACACTCCCTACCTATAATCTTGCTTTTGCACGCATCTCTTTCATCATGCTTTGTCTATTTCTTACTCAAACACCTGCATGCACCGACAAAGTTAGAGGCAGAAGACAACCATGACACACACACACAAATCTATTAATTTTCCATTTAACCTTGGCCTAGTTATTTCTCTCTCTCTTCCACACACACACACACACACACACACACACACACACACACACACACACACACACACACACACACACACACACACACACACACACACACACACACACACACACACACACACACACACACACACACACACACACACACACACACACACACACACACACACACACACACACACACACACACACACACACACACACACACACACACACACACGGTGTTGGCAGTTTGCAGCCAGTGGAAACATTAAGCATTGTTGTACTCACATAGAGTTCTAGTAAAATGGAACACTCATAGCGCAGAAGCTCAGCTATGGCAGTAGCCCGGGTCACGGTAGTCCTGCTCAGATCCGAGTCGCCGGTCATACCTCTAGTCCGCCTGGCTGCCATCGGACCGTCAGCTGTCTCTACCAGGAAGACACAGTAAACGCGCCAAGCCACCCTAAGATACTCCCATGTGAAGCCTGCCTCATCCCAACAACACCAGATTCTCGGCCATGCACTGTCCTTCCGTTCTCCGGCCACTGATCCGTTAGGCTAGAGCCAGAACCGCTCCTCTTCTCTACTTAGGTTTCGGTAAAACTAGTTTTAGTGTGTCCGCTGCTCCCTGTTTGTTACTTATGTTACAGAGTTACCGGCCAATTCTCCGCCCTTTCCCCCGGGAACCTGATGCCAGGCATGAGGAATTTAAAGGGATGAGCGGGGGCGGAGAGCCAGGGAGGGGAGGAGGGAGCTGCTCATCAACTTATTCATGAGACGCTTATCTGGTTTACCGGCAGTGACAAAAGTCTAAATTTAAGAAAGATGTTGCTTAGACTATTACAATTCTCCTCTTTATGAGAAAGTGGTTATACAAAGATCCAAGCAAAACCACAAGTCTTAATATAAGTTTATAAAATATGATTGTTAAAGCCTAGATCAAACTCATGCAGGGCTATATATAGGCTACTATATACCAGCGTAGACCTGTATGGTAACATATTGAAGGCCTAATTTAAATAGGCTACAGGACTATTATTTGTAATGGGCCTTTTTATAGTATGGTCTTGCTACAAACCTTCCCATTATAAAATAAACTGCAAGTAGCCTACCAACAAAGGACTGTTTGGTGATTTGACCTATGTATTCTTCTTAAAATAAATGTTAGTGTTAATATCAGGACATTATAGCAAAGATAAGAGGCCTGCAATGTCTTTTAATTTAGAGTAAATGTGTAACTGTATATTAGGAACCCAGTTTCAGTAAATCCTTTCCTTCTTTCTCCATCCTATCAGAAAAGCAACAGGTGACATAGCGGATGGGTTTGTTCCATTTAGAGTGCCAGGAAGCCACGTCTCTCTCTCTCACGCGCACACACACACACACACACACACACACACACACACACACACACACACACACACACACACACACACACACACACACACACACACACACACAATTTAAGGCAAATTTGTGATCTCTTAATTGGAAGCTGTTAGACTATTTTAAAATTGAGTTAACTTACTATACATGTAGCCTACAGTATGATGAATACATGCAAATATACTGTCTTTTTCAGATTGTTATTTAATAAAAATGAGAATAGGCTATAATACAAAACCGATATGGTCACAACTTTTTTGTAGTAGGTTATAAGAAAGAGAGGAAGCAAAAAGTTATTAAAGAAAATTCAAAACCAGTTCCACAGTGCACTTCAAAAGTAATAAAT
Source organism: Etheostoma cragini (assembly GCF_013103735.1). NCBI lineage: Eukaryota > Metazoa > Chordata > Actinopteri > Perciformes > Percidae > Etheostoma > Etheostoma cragini. Next base: position 15,484,154 of record NC_048408.1, read on the forward strand.
GTAAAAAGATTATACAACACTATATAGCCTAACATTCCAGTGAATTTTTGTTTCAATAAGTTCATGGATCAATGTTTGTGGTTTGTGGGCTGGTAATGATTTAAAACTGCAATACCACGCCTGTGCTGCAGGTGTCAGTGCAGGGAGCAACTAGAATGTAAACACGGAGCAGAGGCTAAATGACAGCCGCTAACATGAGGCCTGAGCGATAGACTAGACGTTCTCTTAGACCTTAATTTAAAGAAGTAATGCGAATGATTAAATATTTCCCCGCTGTATCATTTATTCAATTTAACTGTTTAAGTTAAGATTCTAGGGAACAGTTATAGCGTGCTTTGATTTTGAGACCAAGCTAACCAGCTAGCTAGCTTAGCTTGATTTTAAAGTCATGAACTCTCTGGTTGGCTACGAAGTGTCCTCGGAGTTCGACAGTGATGGAGATGTAAACAGTGATTGTTTGGGGTAAGTATTCACTTAAAAACATCTAGCACAAATCATAGATTGCCATATACAACTACTATTAAACTAGCTTGCGTAGGCTATAACCTCTCCGTCTCTCCTTTACTATCTTCAAGTCATGTTAAGGAGACGGGTGAGGTGGCATCAGCTGCCAAAAAGTCCCGCAACTTTTTGCTGGAGTCTGGTTCGACCTCCAGTGAATCAGAACCAGAGCCATCTTCACCATCACCTCCATCACCACATGCCCGTAGACCATCATCTTCTGCAGCCTGCGAGCCCACCCGGCCTGCGCCTTCCCTGGATTCCCTCACCTCCAATAAACTACCCCCTCCTTCTCTACGTACCTGTTCGGACGGCAGTGTGTTTGCCAATCCTTTCAAGGCTCAGGCAGACCAAAAGCTCAGCGCCTTGCAGAAACACGTGCCTCTCACAATGCAGGCCAAACCCTCCCAGATAGGAGGAAAAAGGATGTGTGTGTCATACAGGAAAGATGGAAGATGCAGGTTTGGGATCAAATGCAAATTTGCTCATGACAGTGACCTCCAGACTCACACTGATTGTCATCCACCTGTGAGTGAAGAAGCATCTGTTTCCGATCAAGATGAGTCCCAGGCAGGGGGCACATTTGGAGGAGGATCCCGGAAGCTCCATCAGGAGACAAAAGAAGAAGAGTTGGGAGGGCAGCAGGTGAAGAAGAGAAAGGTTGGACTGAGTAACACCTTGATTCCTCCTAAACGAGCTATGAAGCAGTATGTCATTCAGAGGGAAAGAGAGCATACCAAGATGTCTTGATGGAAGTCGTCTGTCATTAAAGCAATAGTACTAGGGTGACATGTTTTTTTCAGTGTGTATATATTGTAGAAATGGTGCACTATCTATTATAGGACCAATGAATGACTCAGGTGTACAGTAATCTGTGGTTCTTGCTCAAGGACATTTTGACATGTGGACAGAAGGAGCTGGGGATTGAACCACCAACCGAGCTGCCTCAGTTGTAGAGAAATTCTGTGGGGTTTCTTGGGTGTGTTTGGTTTTGATTGTGTTCTCAAACGGTCAGTGAAAACTCTGGATAAATGTTAAGACGTTTATTTACATCTTATAAATGAACCGTTTCTGTGTTTGCTCTACCACACATCCTCTGATTTCATATTGACATGTGCTCCAAGGTTTTTACATAGCTTTGCTTTTCAAATTACATTACATTTCAAAGGTTATTAAACATTTTGAGTTTACATGTTGTAGGCCTGAGTAATATTTTACAAGACTTATTTGTAATGGGCCTTTTATAGTTTATGACCGGTGTATTCTTCTCAAAATAAATGTTAGTGTTAATGTCACGACATTAGAGCAAAGATAAGAGGCCTGCCATGTCTTTTAATTGGGAATAAATGTATAACTGTATATTAGGAACCCACTCATAGTAAATTCTTTCCTTGTCATAGCAGAAAAGCAACAGGTGACATAGCAGATAGGTTTGTTCCATTTCGACTATCAGTAAGCCAATATGCACAATGTTGAGTAATAGTCTAAGGGAATCAATGACTATGCTTGCTATTAAGGGTTAGTGTGGGATTTACAGTATCCAAGGTCACAGTTTGGCTGCCTATAATGACCAAGGACTTTAGTGAGTAGTACCTAAATTATGTAGGTACATTTTCCTTCAATGTCTACCACCAGCCAACAAACAGCTGCACAGCTAAAAGCGGTCAGTGAAACATGTTAAAAGGACACTGCCAAAATAGTTAAAATAGGCATACCTTTATAAGACTGAAAAACATTTGTTGTCTACTCCTTTTAGGTTTTGAAATATTTCTGTTTGACTGTTTTCTATTATATTTTCTTATAACCTCGCCAAATAAAGGCTTTACAGTAGATCTGGACACTAACTGAAAAAATAGCTGCCTATTTATTATAAGAGAAATTACTCACCCCACACATTAGGGTCCATGTATAGCATTCTAATACATGTTTTGTGTTAATTCATAATTGATTCCAATAGGAATCTTGACGCCATACACTAAGTGTGTGTGCACGCACTATATATTACTAGGAGGTATGCTATAATATTGCATAATAGCAACAGCATTGCAACATAACCTCAGCATCATTACACAGACTCACATAAAAGGCTAGTTACAGGACATATGTACAAAGGAAACAACTTACACATACAGACACATATCTTTCCCTGATACAGATATTTTAAAAAGCTACCAAATATGACTATGAGTGGACAGTACATAATATACTGGTGCTCCTACATTTAGCTCAAACATTGCAATACAGTACATTAGGTCACAGATGGCAATCTGCCTCTTTCTTCTGTTTTGTATGCACTCTTTGTTTTACATGAGAGTCTGCTCCCCATGTCTCTCAGTGCTGTCTGAGTAAACTTCCCCGTGTTCTGTCTGCTCCCAGACCACACCATCCTCCCCCATAACTTCTGTATGCACAAGGGAGCTGGATGGCGGAGAGGAAGACGAGAGCACCGGATTGTCCAGAATAAGGCTGTCCCCATTAGTGGAGGCTGGGTTCCGGGGCTGGGACGGGGACAGGAGAGGAGAGCTCAGGGCAGCTGTGTGCAGGGTCTGAAGCTGCTGAGAGGTGGCCAGAATGGGGATCTGCTGAATGGGGGTCTGAGACTGGCTGACCGACTGGAAGGTCATTTGAAGAATTTGTGTCTGCCCCTGGCTCTGCTGCTGGGAGGAGTATGACTGAAGCGGGTGAAGCTGGGGTTGATGCTGGGTCAGCACTGAGCTGGAGTGGAGGGTCAGTTGCTGGATTTGGGGCTGCTGAGCAGCCTGCACAAACTGGACGGGCATCTGGAGCTGGAGATGAGTCTGCTGCTGGTTGTCAGCTGGCGAAGGGGGGTCAATAGGGGACAAGGCAATTGTCACTGGTACTTGCATGGTATGGAGGCTCTGGTCTTGTCCCAGTAAAACCACCTGATGACTCACTTGTTGGGTCACATGACCCATCTGTGACACCTGAGCCACTTGCCCTTCATTGCTCAACTGGTCCATCTGCCCACCCTGCCCTATTTGGCTCATGTCCAAGCTAGTGACCTCTGCTTGCATGGGGTTTCCTTGAAGCTCCAGCAGGGAGGCAGGGCTTGTGATGAGGGCGCCAGCATTGGCTGCCAGAGCCTCAGCGATGAGCACCTCGGGGTGACTTTTAGCCTTATGAGCCACCACACAGTCCTTCTTCTCAAACTTCTTGCCACAAATGGAGCAGGCAAACTGATAAGTGGCATCTGCATCATGCTTCTTCATGTGCCAGTTGAGAGACGCCTTCTGACGACATGTGAACCCACAGATTTCACACCTATGGGGGGGAAATTGAAAGACAATGCATGTATTCAAGTAATCTTGGACATTTTAAGAGGAGAGTAAAGAACGAAGAAAGCAAACAAGCAAAAACTGTAAATGAGAAGTACTAACTGCAGGGGCTTCTCTCCGGTATGAATCATGCGGTGCACAGCCAGGTTGTGGGAGCTCTTGAAGGCACGAGCACAGAACTCACAGATGTAGTCCCTCTGGTCTACAATGACAAAACACTCAAAATATAGATGTGTTCTCTTATCAATTATAACAAGAAGTGTTCAGACACAGATCGAACCCAATGCATGTTTTCTGTATCCATGTACAGTACATTGTAGGTGTACCTGTGTGGTGTTTTGCGTGACGCAGCAGCTGCTTCTGTAGTCGGAAAAGCCTTCCACAAGAAGGGTGAGGACACACGTATTTCTTCTTGAGCAAGTGCTGGTACTTTATATGGTGCTGGTGTGCAGAAAGAAAAAACATGTACAAACAGAGCATCACTAACAGGAGGATGCAGGGGTTAGCAGACTGAAAACGGCATGTGTTTGAAAATCAAACATTTTACAGTTACACTTGAACGATTCATAGCTTAGAGTGACAGATGTAAATAGGATGCGACAGACCTGTAGGTAGCGAGGATGGGCCAGGACTGTCCCGCATCCCTCCATTTCACAGCGCACATACTGCACTGGGGGCTTCTTCCTGTGTAGGGGAAGCACATGTCATTGCAATGTCACAATGCTGAAACCACTAATTAAATTAATCTCAACTCCTTGTGGATATCTCACATATATCCAAAGTCGTTGTTCACCGTGTCAAACATTAATCACTGCCATATGCTTTATTTCTGAGTGAAATTACAGGTTGATTCACTTAAATCCTATTATAAAGTAATAGTTATGATGCCCTAAAACAGACATCAACCTCACCTTCTCTTTGGCAGCCGTGGGGTTTTATCGTCTTTTTTCCGCCGGCCTCTCCTAACACAGAAGGAAAAATTTAAATTTGCTTTGTAACCATACAGACAAACGTTACAGTCAGATTCAACATGCAACAGTAGCTAGTTAGACACACAGCAATGTGAATCTTTCCTATTGATAACTTGAAATACATCGCCTGGTACTGTGCTTACTTCCTGGGTCCATCTGGGTCCTCCACCATTTCTTCCTCAAGCTTAACTTCTTCTTCCAAACTCTCCAAGTTGTCCAAACCTTCGATTTTTATATCAGCTACCTCTTTCTCTTTTTTAGGTGTCTTTTCTTTCTCTTTCTTCTCCTTCTGTCTAGGAGGAGCTTTGCGCTTAGGTTTAGGGGCATCCCTAAGACAAAAGGAGAAATGTTCAGTTACTGAACAAAAAATATAGTGCATATGTCTAACTTCGACACACACACACACACACACACACACAGACACACAGACACACAGACACACAGACACACAGACACACAGACACACCGTTCAGCCTTTGGATCGTAGCTCTGGTCATTTAGGTCATCTGTAAAAGGAAGGTCTTCATCACTGCTCAGACCCTCTTCTTCCTCTGCACCACTGAAAGCAAAACAACAAATCACTTAAAACAGAATTCCCCACTTTCTGTCTGTACAGGGTCATGTGAATGCGCTTAAGAAAAGTGTACCTCTGACTCTGTGGCTGGTAGCTGAGATCGTTTGGGTCATCCCGAAATGGAGGGTCTTCATCACCGAATAGTGGGTCAGCAACATCCTCGCTTTCCTCCACTTTCTTTTTACTAAAGACATAAGTGTGAAACACAGCAGCCATCAAAACAGATCACTACTATCACTTAGTCACACACTAAGGCACCGTTTGGTGTTTATGGGATGCATCACACCTGACCCTTCCCCCAAGATCAGAGGTAGGCCTGTTGTGAACAATGAGCTTTTTAAGCTATTGGGAATGCACACAGATTCACAACGAGCTGAGGACGAAAATGCAGACCGCTAGCTGGAAGCTCAAAAGCCTAAGACCAGACCCTGTTGGGTGAGGGAACATTAAAGGAAATAGAATTTTTGTATTGACGCTCCAACATTACGAGGAGTCCAGAGAGCGTTGGAGGAGATGCTGGTACTGTATGAAGACAAGCCATGTGGTTTCTTGCATATGGATTTTGTCTTCAAACAGTTTGCGTCATTTTACAAGAGACAAATAATTGAAAAACAATGGCTCCGGGATACTGCATACTGAATACCAAATATAGGATGCCAGTTTCAATATATAGACAAACAGGCAAGCAGTGGATTATATTGGACAACGGGTTTGGGACAATGTTCCGCTTTGGCAGCTAGAACCAGTTCAGCTGTGGAATTTGTTGTTACCCAGTGCGCTGTGTTGAATGGTCTCAATGTTTTAGTTCATGTGAATAAAAAGTTTACTAAAGGAATAACTCAGTATTTGAAGTAATGCAATAATACAGGAAGTGTGCATGCTTATGGTGTTTCCACAACAATAATATACGGCCACCATCTTAGTGGAGTGTGTATGTAAAATGGGAAAGCAGAGGTTAGTCATGTACATCTTTGCCAAGTGCAAATCAGAACAGAAGGAATCAATATATTGTTGGGGAGGGTCATGCCTCTACTCCCCAATCATTTTGGAGGGTCGTAAAAAAAATGTATTGCTGACAAAGGGAGGGTGAAGTCTATTTTGACTCCTCCAGTAGACCCTTAAATAAAAAACAAACAGTCCCGAATGTGTGTTGTTAACAATGTTCATATAATGTTTACCCAACGGGAACAAAATATACTCACATATCATTTTGTATCTCTCCTTCCACTGCTGTGTGACAAACGGAGAAATAAAACAGAAGACGAGTTTAAGAAAAGCAACAAAAATACTTTTTGCCACTTCAACCTTCAATTTTAGATAAACGTACACATGTATGATGCAAAATGGGAAAAGGATGAAAGCATACTGCAGTCTACTGAATTTTTGGAAGTTAAAGGTAGGGGCCAAGAAAGGATTGCACCCAGATTTTTAACTCAAAAGGGGCAGAACAGATCCCATTAATTACACAGAACATTCATAATCCCAACCCTCCCTCATCTACTAAATAGGGTGTCACTGATGGTTTCCTATAGAATAAATAACATCCTGAAAACTATTAATGAGCATGACACTTCAGTGCTCCTGCACCTGTAGGATTTGATTTGAGAATTATAAGCACACACGATAAACCATTGTAGTTCACCATCAACAGGTTGCTCACCAGCTGGATTCTCCATTCCAGGTTCGGTCTTACACACAGGCTTGGCAGAGCCGCGGACAGCCCTGCCAGACAGGGGCTTGGCACGAGTCTGAGCTGGGGGGCGTCTGGAGGGTAGAGCTAAAGGGACGGAGCAGAAGCATGCCATCAAACATAATGTATGACATTTGTGTACAGGCATGTGCAGACACTACCACACACAAGCTAGCTCTATGTGAAATCAACTTGCACATATATAGAATTAGATTTAAATTTTAAATGTAGATTTAGCAAGAGACATATTAAAGTTTTTTCCCCAACATTTTTCTGATTACCTTGAGCATCTGTTGCAGGTTTCTTGGGGTCCTCTGAGCTGCAGATAGGGGAAATAAACACTGAGGTCTGACATCATTATATATCTAATACAAAAATGCATTTCAAAGTTTGAGCAATTGAATACAAATGTGATCATTTGTAATTCAGCCAGGTAAGTTTACTCCACCCTTCTTCATGCAGAGCTGCAGAAAGGGGATGAGCTATGCCGAAGGCGTGCTTTTGACAGGAACTGAACCCACCGACATAAACACACACGTTTTAAGTCTAGACTGGCTCCATATAAACAAATGTAGTTGTCTGTTAGGTATGACTGTATGATTAAAAACATACTCTGTGACTTGAAGGCTTTCACCTGCGACCCCCCCTCCAGTCTCAGCCGAACCCGCAGATTCCGAAATTTTCTTCCGTCTCGAGTTGGAAACTTTCCTCCGCTTTGTCGCTCCGGTGTCTGGACTCGGTTCGTCTCCTACGTCCTCTTCGTCGCTCTTGGTGTCCTTTAACCAGGCCGGTACTGCCCTCGTTGACCTGTCTCTTAAAACTCGCCCTGAGCTCTGCGGGCTCGACGTTGCTCCGTTAACGTCTTGTATTGAAGCAGAGACGCTGGTTCTCGGGCGGCACGCTCCCCGCTCTCTGAGTCCCCTCCGCGGGGTAACGGTTGTACTGGTGGTTGGGGTTTCTTCTGCGGCCTTGTCCTCCGCCGGCTCTTTACCTTTATTTACACCCCCGGTTCGGTCGTCAACCGGTTCCATCACCGTGAGGACACTTCAGCCTACTTCAAATTCAGCTTAAATTAAAATAGGTTTAGCAATTTGAGGAAAAACGGACATCTGGTTTAAAGACGTTTTGATTGCAAGCGGCCTTTATCCAACAGTGGGGCATTTTCTGTGAATGCGCTGGATTCGTCGCGAATTAAATGCATATATTTACTAAATAGAAATTGAAAACTTTTCTTAATTATCTATTCTGCAATAAACCGATATAATTTTAAAGAAGCAGACACTATTTCGCGTTCTTAAAGCTATAGTAAACCTACTTATTCGCCCGGGCCTGGAGCACAACCATTTTGTGCGCTTTGTTGCGTCTCCTTTAAGCCAAATGTAAACTGGGGTTACGTTCAGGAGCGGTAACGCATTTTAGCAGCTGTAAAAATCATCTGGATTTCCCTGTGTGCATTTTGCAGATGAGTCGGCCTAGATGCATTATCTATAAATCTACAAAGACTGACAGCAGCAGGCGTGCAAAAGTATCGCACACGCGGATGGCTGCCGGGGCATCATGGGAACTATAGTGCAAGTTAGATCAGCTTTGTTTTAAGGGTATTTATATATTTTTGTCATGATTTTATCCCTGCATCATACAAAATAGAGATAAAAGATCCTGAATAGAATTAGCAACGGATTTCTTATAATAAATAATACAGCATGAATGTAATTATGTGCATGTGTTATTCATGCAGAATACTTTCCCTGCCACACACATTGACCAACATTGACATTGACAGGTGAAAATACTATTATCAGTGTATTTTATTCCCTTGCCCACAATATTTTTGTGTTCTGTGCATACATACATGCCATTATTTTAATCAACATTCAGACTGAATCATCTTCTTGCATGTGTTCATATTTTGACCACAAGAAAGACTAAAATTTGTTTTTTTCCTACAATATTCTGCATTAATGACTGTGAAACCAACATGGCTGCCAGTAAAAAACGCACTGGTCAGAGCTGAACATTCTGATGTGGTGCATTTACCACCAGATGGCACTATTGTCTTACAAGTAGGCTACAACGCCACACTGACAGCATAAATCCTTCTCTTGTCAACATTCAGTTCGATAAAGTAGGTGTGGTGTTAATGTGTTTATTAAGGCAGTATGTTGGAGATAATATTCCTGGGAAATAAACTCTTGCATCTTGTCTGTACAGTTTTTTATTAACTATACACTGATCACGAACACCCAGCTGTGTAGATACAAACCAGGACATGGGATTGTGGACGGGGATGAGCAAAACCCTACAATTAGGTTTTAATCCAATACCATAAAATACCAGGGTCAGAAATACCAATATTAATACCAATACCAAAAGTTCTTATTATTAAATGTTCTGATCATGTAGAGAGGGACCATGTGCCATTATAACTGAGGGAAATACACAATGAATATGCTGCTTCTCGAAATATATTTTATTACCACTTAGGGATTTGCCCAACATTAAGCATTTTACTAATCTCTGATGATTCCCTAATCACATGCATGTTTGATCAAGTAGTTAATGGTAAATCGCAAAGTCATAAACGGTAAATAGCTAATGTTTATTGTGTAAACTAACAGGGTGTTCATTGGATGTATTTAATGTAGGCTACACAACATCAGCAGAGAAGCTGCTGCATGCACTAAGAAGACAGTTTGTGTGCAATGAACATGATTTTTACCACAATGTAAAGGTGCTCTAAGCGATGGCACGCATGTTTTAGGCTACAGCATTTGCTGTCACATACAGCAAACATCTCTTCACTATCCGTGAGCTGCCTGTCCCCAGAACACACTGTAAAAACAAATCGGTCTCTGTAGACAGCCCAGGGTCTAAAAACGGCAACAACAACAAACTGCACCACGAAGCATACACAAACAGTGTTCCAGCGTTCCAGCCAATGACCAACAAGAAGGATTTTGGGTTGGGGGGTTAGTGTGCGGAAGCACAGAAGGGAGGGGACGGGATGAGGAGGAGGAAGGGGCAAGCTAGTCTCGTTTTGTTTGAAAATACTTAAAACATCAACAAGAAGTAACATCACCCAACATTGCTTAGTGCACCTTTAATGGTCAAGCGGTTCGTTGAAAAGTACTCCATGTACCTCTGATTGCACTCCTGTACACACTGTACTGCATGATGAATGCTACTAATGTTCATGAAAGCCTCCCTGAGCTACTTGCTTGGGTACAACATGTTTCTAGAGTAAAGTTGACCTGCCACAGAGAAGTTTATGAAACATTCTCCAAACACTTTGCTTTCTCTCTCCTCTCTCCACCGTGACACATTGCTTAATAGTAGCTGATGTAGCAGGTCAGGCATGGGTTTCCATTCACAGAGGTCGGAGTCAAAGTCCTCTGCCTCTGGACCATTCAAGAAACTTTTGACCCTTTTCACACTTTCTAGTTATACAGTTCCTAAAACTGAAGCTAGCTGACATGATTAGTCAGTTTCTGTGTGCTTAAACAAAGGGGTATATATAGACAAACAAAATGAATGACAGTATTGTATCCTTTTGGAAATGCTTTATTTATCTACTTTATCACTATAAATATAACAATACAGAACACGTTTTTTTTTTAACCAAACATTCAGATAGCAAACAGTTTGATAGATCTACAAAGGCATAGCAAAAGCCACATATTGGCATTAAGGCACACACTAAGGAGAATTTAAATGGTAACACCTATGTTAAACTAGGCATATGCAGGTCCACACCACTGACACAAGGATGCCGTAGTGTGGGTGAAATGCAGGCAATAGAAAGTAAAGCAGGCGTTTTGAGTGGGTGGCAGAACCAGAAGGACACAGTTCTCTGCCGTTTGACAGATGACATTTGGATGGCTGTTAAAACATCATCAGACTTTTAACAGTTTATCTAAAACTGACATGCAAAGTTGCAACACCAACAGCTCAAAGTGCTGATGGATTAACACCATTGGAGTAACACTGCAATGGACCAGTGTTCTAGTTCTTAGTTAAAATCAGAAGGCCTTTGTGGTCCCACTCATAACACCAAAACCAGTACAAAATAGCATACAGAATATTACACATGACAAAAACACAATAACTTGAATGTTTTAAAAACTATTGGACACTTTGGCGAAAAAAAAGGTTTTCCTCTACTTCTGTTACTCTTAATTTTTAATCCTTAAACAAAGTGTATATAAAGAAAAGAAATTTGTTTTAGAATATATTATACATTTTCTTCTCACTTCATAGACATAACACGTAATGCATATATTAAATATATCCTGACTCATTGTCGCCATAAAAGAAAATAATAAAAGCAGTTATCAGCAGTTTGCTTTCTGCAACAAATCCAGTTTAAGAGGAGAGAGAAGAAGCACAATGTAGCTATGATGGAGTGAGATGAGAAAAATATGTCCTGTTTGCTGTGGATAATCAATCATTTTGTTTAATGTCTTAGACATAAAAAGTCATGATCCAGACCATCCCCAAAGTCAAACTCATTCTGTTGTTTTGTGTGTAAAATGTAGTCATAAATTTGAGGAAATTATGGAAAATTAGCAAATAAGATATTCTCTTTTAACATAGTGAATAAAAACAACTACCAAAACTGGTCAACAAATACAAGCCAGCGTACAAATGTTTTGCATGGTCTTATACAAAGATTTTGGAGTGTGACTTCATGATCAGCATCTGCTTGCATTCATTATGTCTGTGTGTTGTAGCACATACATAGGCTACATGCATGGCTACTTGTATATTTCAACATGAGGTATTGCTCTAGTTATTCCCAGTAAAATATTACACTTATTTTCAACACACAGCAGAGTTTAAAAAGTGTCTGCTAAACATTCATGAGGGACATTTTTATGCTTTATCCGCAGGGAAAAGCTCTGTCAAACATACAATAATTGAGAAACTCCAAACTAGCCCAGTTCACACTAATGCTCAGTATTTAATGTCTCTTCATCTGAAAGTTGCAATATCTTGCCTTTTATAAATATGTTTAAGTGCACCTCAGTCAAGCACAGTTTGGAGGACAAGAATTAAAGAGGAGACAGACGTACGGAGTATTGCTGCAGAAGCATTAAGAGAAGAGACTACAAGAAAGAGGTAGCCTTGTTAGATCTGACTACAGAGACTGAAACCTACTTGTTTCACCACAACAAAGTAATACCACAAATTATTGTAAATATGAATGGAGAAAACTCCAGTCCAGTATGCAGATTTAAGGCACTGTAGTCAGGCACAGAGAATGTTTCTTATCTAAAAGTTTTGGAGTGTATGTAGCCTTACATTTATATTTTGTAGGCATTGGAAAATGCAGGAGCTCTTAAGGTGGCAGAGTGTTGCATTCCACATAGAAACATGTCTGTCATTTCTGTCCATAGTTGTTCAACTTTCAAGAGTCAAACAATTCAAAAACATATTAATAAAGATATATGAGGAATAGAGAGAAAAAAACAATAAACATCTGTTCAGTCTGAGTCCCCTGTCAGCACAGTTTTATGAGGATGGGAATGTACATGGTGTCGCTGTCTATCAGGCTTATTGATAAATCATGTTTAAAAAGCTTTCCAGTTTTCTTTCTCCAGTATTTGTTCCCCCAATGAATCTGCCAAAATAATATTATTTAGCTGGCAACTTCTTTTTTTTCCAACAAACCAAGATATATGTTTCCATAAAACATAAAAAACAAGTAGACATAAAAACAAGCAAACTAAGCAAATGAACACAACACTTAGAAACCTTCATTTAAAAACATCCAAAACAAACAAATCTTAAAAACCCTAAAAGTATCAAACAGGCATGTTTGAAGCTTACACATTCAACCAGCATGGACGGATAGCATCACCTACAGACTGTAGACTTATCAGGCTACCATATATTAATGAAAACAAAACATTGGTATGTCCAAAACAGTTGTATTCAGTGGTATCCTCTCTTTTAAGTAGTTCCTGTTGTTCTTTTACTTTGTTTCAATTAACTTTTCTTTCTTACGCTCACTTTTTTACAGTCAAAAAAAAAATAGACAATGTAATGGTGTTTCTTTCCTGCCTCAGAGAACCAATTTCACTCCATTAATAAGAGAAACCTAGAGAGAATAAAAACCTTAAATATGCATCTTCTCTTTATAAATACTTAAATGTACCTTCAGTGTTTCTGTTGCCATAGCAACAAGGTGGTGGGGGTCAGAGACACAAAGACAAAGAGCAAGACAGAGAGATGGTTGTCATTGTGAGTTAATGCTTATTGTTGGGGGACGATCAACACATACTGACAGGTTTCCTCAGTAAGTGGAATGTCCTCTATGTGTTTTATAAAACAGTGACGCTGCATAATTAAGCCTGTCATATGGTTGCCTTGGGTCCAGGATATACTGAGGCCAGTACATTGGACAGATCAGGCCAGAATGCATTGGACAGATATGAGTGAGATGTCATTGTTTCTCTGTCTGTTTTCTAAATATTTGCTTCAAAAGACATTCCTTTAGAGCTTTTGGATATTCACAAGTTCAAGTGATGGGACAGACATTGTGGTGGTGGTTCAGTCACAGGCAGGGTAACTTTGTTGTGGTCTGACCCTCATAATCAATATGTCTGGTAGATGTCGTGGATAGGCAGCTGGAAGGCTGTGGCGGGGAAGGCCTGTGGCATTGCGTAGCCTGTGTATCCCCCATATGCTGCAGCCGCCACAGCTGCATTCTTCTGCAGCGCGGCCAGAGCTGCTGTGTTGGCAGCGTAGTTTGTGATGGGGACGTATCCAGCTCCATACAGGCCACCGGCTGCTTGGATGCGCTGTACATTGTGGGCCATGGCATAGACAGGAGTGATAGGACGGCCCTGGGGAATGCAGGAGAAAAAGTAGGACTGTAATGAATAAGAGGATGTCCAAAGTATATATTCATTGAAAGAATCTATTCAATATTGAGTTTCACCTTAAAAAGTGAGAATAGAATGAGTACAAATAGGTAATGTTTGTCATGTAATAAGTGGTGGGCTAACTATTGTTGGGACAAAGGAAGAGGTCTTTGAGCAAGTTGAAGAAGACCTCTGAAGCCTAAGTTCTAGTTTTGGGAAAGTTTTGGGAAAGTTTTGGAAGAGAGCGCTGGTGTGGACGGTGCAGTTTATAGGCCTACATAATGTTATAGTGTTGCTGTACTCGTTTCTAAGTTCCTTGCAGTGTGTGCATGCAACTACCAGTGAGTATTACTGATGTCTGTTGTTAGTTTTACTTCATAATAACGTTACATTGTTCATTCAATATTGTTGCCCACGTTGCTGCTTGTTTTTTAAGTACTATAATGACGGAGCCTCGCGCTGCCCATGTTATTGTTTAGAACGCTGTATATTAACGGAGGTGTTGCTTTGCAAACCTTATGTGTCTCAATTTGAAATATTGTTTGCAGTTCTTACACAATGTGTGTTAGCTACAACACAGTGTAACAGGATTGTTATTTGCTCAGCAGATTTAGCATCATGTGTATTGCTGCATTTATGTGCAGCAAATTAATCTTTGAACAGGTAAATAGTGTATTACTGAAGTTTTGTATTTGTTGAATTAGCTTAGTAAGAAGCATTTACTAAAACACACATCTTAATCCTAATAAAATGCCTAAAAGAAGCATTCTGCATTCTAATCAATGCCCCCTGGTGGCCATAGCATTTTAAAGACCAGCCTAAAAATACAGTCCTTCACAGTCACCAAAACAATTGTTCGTTTTACTCAACTACATTTATTTGATTCTTAAATACAATCTGGGGATGTGGAGGTGGAAAGACGTAAGCCTATCAGACCTCTGTAGTTCCCTGTCTAGCCTTATCTCTGCTTGAGGCTAGACAGTTAATGTTACATTAGCAGTTACAAGCATAACAGAGTTGCTTTGTGGGTAATGTAGGTTCTTGGTTTTGACAAAGATAAAGACTGTGTGAAACAAAAAAACCATATCTTAGGTTGTGCTGCATCAAATTTGAAACTATTTTTAAAAAGGCCATTGGGACTCCAACAGGTTTATGCAAAATTGCTAATGTTATGCTAATTCCGTGGAGCTTTATGGGGAATTTGGTGTCAAATCAGATCCATAGATACTGAAGGATTCAGTACCTATAGGGGAACTGTTTACAGCATCAAACAACATTCCATGCGATGGAACTGGGTATTTTACATCTATCAGCATGAATCAAATTCAAAAAGCTTGTGTCTGTGAAACCTAAAACAATGACATAATGCACACCTGAAAAGGTGGAGGGGTAGAGACCGCAGGCATGACGGTTCCAGCAGCACTAGCGGTGGTGTGATCAGGGTGTTGCATGGCCAGAGGGTTCATAAGGTGCTCCACCGTGTGCACCTTTCCCTCCTCCATCAGCTTGGCTGCAGGAGCCGTGCTGAACACTGAGTACTGCCCACCCAGAGTCGGCAATGCCACTGAACATAAAGAGACACAAGAATGAGAGCTTGGATAACAGATGGTACCACTGCAGACAACATTATAGCAAAAGATGGTTATGTATGCATTCACAATATACAGTATGAAATAATAGCACATATGCACCCATGCTCAAACAGAAACATGCATTCTTAATTCTGAAAACTATGAAAGGAGTGACTGCTAAAGCAGTAAACGTTGAAGGAAACAATTTAGTTAAGAAGGGGGAAAAAATAAATTACACAAGTTGCCGTTGAGGTGTGATTTGGATTAGGATGGTGCTCAACTGTGGATTAACCTTAATGCTCCAACACACACACACACACACACACACACACACACACACACACACACACACACACACACACACACACACACACGCGCGAGCACAACGTCAGTCATTGTTTCAGATGGACAAAAGACTTTTCAATCTGGTGGGGATCCTGTGATTCCATACAGTTCGAGACTAAGGCCGAGCTCCAGATTAGAGTCAAATCCTTCCAGAAGGAGCATCAAGAACGTCCATGTTATGAAATGGACCTCTGATCCCAAATACATGACATTCAACAGCAAATAGTTGTTATGATGAAAAAACATTTTGGTAGACTTTTTGTCACTTTTGTCTTTAGTAATACATTTTAAGATCAAAGAATAACACCAGTTTGTGTTTTACTATTTTTTTTTTGCATTTCTATCATTATAATGTCTGTTTCATCCTGATGTTAGTTGGGTTTGGGTTTACTGTTTGGGGAAATAAGAAAATTTCTGTCTATGTTTTAAACAGTAGACCTAATATTTACAAAACAAAACAAAATGATGATTGATCATGGCAATTAAATGCCTACAAAAATAGACGGGCTGCAACCCTACATAACACTGGTATAATCCTTTTCGGTGATCAGAATAGAGTAGACACAACAGTAAAGAGAAGATAAATAATCTTAAATTTGTGTATTTAGTTTTGCATTTCAACTCCATTCTTTACTGAAAGTCTTGTAACGCTACCAAAGCTAAAGCCGTTGCTCCTACAGAAAATAAAACTGGTTGAGTTGATGTCCAAAAAGAACTTCACAATGTGAATACATATAGCAAATCTTTTGTGAGATTTGTTTTTGTTTTACTGTCAGCCACCTTTCAGTAAAGAAATGGAGTTAAGTGCATAAAAAAAAGAGTACAAAGGAAATGTAAGATTTTGGAAGCATTGGTCCCACATAATGATGGCCATGTGCAGAAAGACAACAGCACTGTGTGAAAAATATGGCTTCCTCATTCAGTTGAATGAAAGCACTCTATTGGAGGTGTCAAAAGAGTATCAAATTAGAGAATTGTGAAATCCTTCTATTATGTATATATATATAAAATACTATTTTAAACCACTGTGCAGTGTTTCAGCATCCGTCTCACAGTACGATCCCAACCTTGAGCCCCTTGTGTTCTTTTAACACAGTGCTGTTTTTGGTCTTAACACCAGGTAGGCCAATTTTTTTAAACGGAGGAAAAAGGACAGAATGAGGAACAAATCATAGCAGTTACTTTCTGGTCATGCTAGAAAGGACAGATGTATAGTGACATTATAATTTGCTGTTGAGAGAAAGGAAGTCCTTTTGCGCCTGACCATCCAGCAACAACTATAATCTTGATTTACAAAATGTTCCTCAAACCACACAGGAGAGAGAGACAGAAAATTATGAGCTGGAAGGTTTTATAAAGGCTTTTGAGATGGGCAAGAATATGGATGTATATATCTATCTCACTGACTTGTGCCAGGTTTGATGCCAACGGAGTTGACAGAGGCAGCGAGCTCCAGACTGGGCATCAGCTCATAGGGCTTTTCGGGCTGCTTGGCCTTGCCCTCATGGTAGCGGCTGTAGATGCCACGACCGGCAGAGTAACCCCCCAGGTATGACCCCCGTGGTCCAGGGGTACGGTTACCTGCAGCAGCACGACCACGACCTCGCACAGTACCTGCTTAAAATACAATTAAAGTAATATGATGACAGGGGTTGTGGTTTAGGACTTGGGCAGTAGGGGCAACTTGTACTGAAAGTTGTGTAGGGCAAGACGTAAATCAATATTTTATAATGGGGTTAGAACACTCCAGATATCAGGACTGGGGTAGCAAGAATAGTCATTTAGCTCTAATTGAAGGCAGAAATCTCCTTACAAAGTTTTTTCAACATCTGAATGAGCTCAGGATTTGTTTGGAGTTAAGTTTGGCCTTTATTCTGAACACTGTTCTGACTATTTAGATGTAGTTCATGGCACTGTGAAATAGTATTTGTAGTTCTTTTTAGGTTTGTTGTGATCTCTGCAATAACCCAGCATGAAATGGGAGGTGACAGCACAGCGGGAAAAGGATGGTGTTAGAAAACATATAGTTTGTCACATGGCAAGAAAGCTTATTGTTCATTGAAGGAATGAGTGGAAATAAGGATGTGAGAGATTACCATTGTTCTGTATCATTGGGGATCCTTTGGAGAGAAAACCAAAACACAATGATTGTTGAAAGTCAAATAGATTTTCCTGCTACCACCCAAAGAACATAAATAATCAAACATCAAAGGTAATGGGGTTAGCATTCATTAGTCCATCACCTGGTTTTTTCTTTGCTTTTTTAACAAGTCTCTGATTTTAAGCCACAAACCCTCATCAAGTTAAGATTTAAAAACTTTTATCAAATGAAATTCTAGTCATGAAAGATTAAATCAGTATTATCTTAGTCATCATGACCATTTCAAAAAATCATAGCTCCCTATTGATGGTGTGTGTTTGTCATTGTTCCTTCAATAGCATATTTTGAATGTCATTAGCAGTGCATTGGCCCATTGAGTTTCTTCTGCCGCCAACATTTACAAAAAAAGATGGCTTTCAAAGAAACACTGTGGCTTTGACTCAATGCTCTTACCGGTACAAAAGCAGAAACAAGGAATACTAACCTTTGACAAAGTATTCCCTGTTGGGTCCAATAAGGGTGTTGTAGGGATAACCGTAGTAGGCCAGTGTATAGGGATCACACTGGTAGACGTAGCTCTGCTGAGTAGGCTCTGGAGTGGCAGAAGCTCCCTTGGAGGCCTTCTGGCGCGAGTACTGCTCTTTATCAACTGGCTTGGCAAGTGTCACCTCGATGCAGGACCCTTCCACCTCTGTGCCATTGAGGTGGTCCATGGCCATGACAGCATCGTCCCGGGAGGTAAAGTGGACGAAGGCGTAGTCACGGATTTTCTTCACACGTTCAACACATCCAGGATTCCACTGGCTGAACACCTGTTTGACAGAGATAAAGGGGTGATTGATTAAGAATAGTAAGCTATAGTACCTCTTCCTATCTGGTATGTGTTTTACCCAACAAATGCATGCATTGTGAAACCTCTAAACTGAACATTAAGCCTGTCCCACCTGTCTGATCATCTCCTCACTGGTCTCCATCATGAGATTTCTGACGTAGAGAATCTTCACTGTCTCCATAACGTCTTCGTCCACATCAATCTCTGGCTCAGCCCAGTCCACTGCGATTTGGTGGCCCCAAAGCTGAATACGCCCAGGCATCAACTTTCTGCGAGCCATGGCGGCTGCACGGTGCGACTCATACTCTACAAAAGCAAAGCCTCTGTTCTTCATCTTGTCTGCAGCGCTGGCATAAACAATCACGTCTAGTACCCCTTCTGTCACTTTGGAGACCTCTTCCAGGATTTCCTCGCGCTTTTTGGTCTTGGGGATGCCACCGATGAAAAGACGGCAGTTGTCCACGGAGGAGCAGACGCCCAACAGCCGCCCGGGCCGCACCTCATAGTTGTTGAGCTCGCGCACAGCCCGCTTGGCCTCATGTTTCTCTGTGTACATCACAAATGCATACCCTCTGTTCTTCCCATCAAAGTCCATCATCAGCCGCATCTCATAGATGCGTCCCACGGACTCAAACACTGGGACCAGCTCATCCTCATAAACGTCCCGTGGGATCTTGCCCACAAAGATTTCACATCCCCGTGGTGGAGATGCAGCATTCCATCCAGGAGGAGGGCCATATTTACGCTGACCGTTTTCCTGGACCATACTGTAGCCAGTGCGTTCCATCAGGGACACCAGTGCAGCTTCATTAGGAGCACCTGCAACTCCCTCAGGGATGTTGAACTGTCCATGAAGAGAGTGGTGGGAGGCACCGGCAGGGTTGGAGGGTGTAGCAGGGGCAGCGTTGTTGCTCATTGTCGAGGAGGAAGCAGGATCTTCGGCTGTCATTCTGACAAAAACATCCAATCAGATCTGTGGCCTGAATAGGGCAAAGAGAGACAGGTTTATCAAATTACAGTAAATTGTTTCAACCACAACTACTATCCAAGGGTATACAGGAAAAAGAAGAAGAAGAACAATGAGAAAAGCATGGTAATGTTCAGAAGCAGTCTTTTAAAACCAACAAAACTAACTACGGCACATAATGTGATAGAACAATGACAATAAGGCATATATAAGGCCCCAGGGCACCTTCTCCTATCAGTGGTTTTACAACCTTGTTTTGTTGCGTTTCTTAGGTTCCTTTCTGACCTCTGGCCCCTATCAGAGAGAATGAAGGATTATAAACCCTGAAACCTCCAGCTCAAGGTTTACTAAGTACAACTATAGGTCACATGCTCATTGTGTGTGTGTGTGTGTGTGTGTGTGTGTGTGTGTGTGTGTGTGTGTGTGTGTGTGTGCAGGTGCATGCATGCATCAGCAGTAAGGTAGACAAGTTGGAGTTAAGCTATATGAGGAATTTTGTGCTAAAAATTACCCCACTGGTTCCATGCTGTGACAAAAAGCTGTGCACTGCATTAATCTGTCTAACACATGATATATTGCACACTCACCACAAGAGGGTGTTGGACTTTCAACCCCTTTATCATGAGTGTTATATAGTGTGTGTGCGTGCATGTGTGCGTGCGTGCATGCATGTGTGTGTGTGTGTGCCACTTCATTAAGAGCTACCGCCGTATAAGAGGAACAGAGAACAATCAGAAATCAGCTTCCCAAGCATAAACCTCTTACTTTGTTATTTTCCAACACTGCCAGCATTCAGAACGGAAAAATCCTTTCTAAATCCCCAAAATCTCCATGCTGGGTACAACATTGAGGCAGCAAATCACACGTTTTTACACGTCACAAGGTTGCCTGGACTTTGACAGAAATAGGTGAGGTCAGTCAACAAAGGTAAAACGCTACTAAGCCCAGCAACCATGGTAACGCGCACACTCATTTGACTTGACCCAATATCCCACACTCCCACCCACACACACACACCTGTTCACTTGTTAGTTCGCCCAAGGCTGGAGAACTTAAAATTACCTAGCGCACACACTCATCCACAGAGGACCAAGAATTATGCAAATGCACTCTTGATACAACAAAATGCTTGAAATATCATGAGAAAATGTATTGTGGACATACCATACAAATATAAATATTTCTGGTTGAAGCAAATTATTTATTCAATCATTTATCCATATATACACAAGACAATAAAGGTCTAAAGAGGGGCAAAGAGAGAAAAAAAGAAAGAAGAAAACCAAGAGTGGGGAAGGACAGGATGTTATTTCCTCCTTCTATCTTCAGCCAGTAGTTAGTTGCTTTATGGTGATAGGTCAAGATGACATTAGATTAATAAAAAACATAAATTTTGAGTTATGCGGACATCTAGTCTGCAGAAATGCATTCTGATTCTACTCAGCGAGGATACAGTTCCCTTTATTGCACTCAAAAAGGAAAAAAAAAACCTCAAGGTTTTCCCAACAGCTTACTGTATTAACAGATTTTTATTTCTTATGTCTTTGTTGCTTTCATTCTCCACAGCTCAACGCGCCCTCCCTCTGTTTAATTCTATCGTGTGAAGTGCTAACATGACTCCATCTCTTATCAGCCTTATCTTGCAAGACTGATGACAAAGGGAGGACAATATTCACTCTGGGAGTTCTGCTCGATAACAAAAAAAAAAGAAGCCGTGTGACACTGTGAGGTCGACACTTTATATAACTCTTAAAAAACTCCTTTACCTAACTGGATAGTTTGTGTGAGTCAAAAATACATTCAGTGTTCAGTCTTGGCATTGAGGTAACCTTCTTCCTGCTTTTGACCACTTGGAGATATTCCTTTCTCAGTGTGTATCGCTGCTGTGCTGATTTTTTCCTATTCTAGAAGGGACTCACAAAATCACAACCCTTGATAAGTCAAAATGGAAGCAAAACTCAGTCTATTACAGCTGCTCTTATCTGCTCTTATGATTATTATTAGTATGTGTGTGTGTGTGTGTGTGTGTGTGGGGGGGGGGGGGGGGGGGGGGGGGGGGGGTTGATACTCTAACTAAAAAACTAAGATAACAAAAGGTGGTAAAATTGAAAAACTGAAGTATGGAAGTAATGCAACATGAAAGATGAAATCTAGAAAAGGATATAAAGTGACAAAAAACAATAATTTCTGTGTGTGTGTGTGTGTGTGTGTGTGTGTGTGTATGTGTGTTTCTAAGATAGAGAGAGAGAGAGAGAGAGAGAGAGAAAAAGAGCAAGACTGGTGGCAGCGTCAGGTAGATGATTAACTGTGACAAAAGCAGATCACAACTTTTACTCACAAGGAACGATTTACAGTTGGCGTCTTAGTTATTACTCTTAGTTATTATGAAATTAGAATTTAGGAAAGTAATGGCAATGTGGGATTTCTTTGTTGAAGTACAACAGGAACAGCTAGCAGATGTTATGGCAAACATCAACTACACAGCCATTCTCAGACACATAAGTTCACCTGGTCAAAGGTTGTGAACTCACTCACAGGAGGGAAGAGCTAGCTGGCCTGCACGCTGCAAATTAAGTTAAAGATCAAGGATTTGATTGGGTAACACAATGCCAACCTGCCGGTTTAAAGTGTTCCAGTTATGGCTGTGGAGCTGTTGTACATTACATTGTGTTTATGATTGATAGAAGCACCTGATTCTCTAGCTATTAACAGCATTTTATTGGTGACTGAATTGCTTTATGAGCAGACAAAATGGATTTTACTGGCTTCCTCCAGATTATACCATGAACACATATTGACTACTGCTGGCCATTTCATCTTTTTCCTCAAATGAGCAAATGAGGCATGGGATTATTAAAGTTCCTTGTAGCTTTTAAGAGGAAGAACATTTCATTGTTTATGTCACCGACCTGACATTAAAATAACACTGATGTTATGTGTTCTTCTTGTTCAGAAGTTTTTAAGCCAACAAAACTTTCTTTGGCTACCAATATATTGCAGATTATGCAGCAAAGAAAAACCGAGTGTGTTCAGTACACAGTGAAGAACAATGTATCTCTTAGTTTGCTGTTCTATCCTGAGTGACACTGATCCAGTGTACTGGAGAAAATAGGCCTAAGGAAGCCGCCATCTTAACTGTATGCACACACACATGGACACAACTTCCCAGCAGCCCCTAAAAACCCCGTCACATGCAGCAGAAGAGAATCAATGAAACATCAACAATTTCCATTCCAATCCTGCTGTTTTAGCACATAACACACACCCGGTAGATAATAATATAACATCAGCTGAGTCATGCATGTACTTTTCAAACCTGCCGTCAAATTTTAGACAACTTCATAGAATGAATTGTTAAATAGTAATCTTTACAGTCTACAGTGACACAAAACATGGCATTCGAGGTTAAAGGATCAGAGAGAGAGAGGGAAGTGAGACTTAAACAATGCAGACATATTGAGGAGGATATCACAGCAGAAGGGTGTTGGTGGAAAATAGAAGAGG
The DNA here is from genome assembly GCF_013103735.1 of Etheostoma cragini. NCBI lineage: Eukaryota > Metazoa > Chordata > Actinopteri > Perciformes > Percidae > Etheostoma > Etheostoma cragini. The sequence goes on from NC_048408.1 coordinate 15,507,372, forward strand.
AAGGAGAAGCAGAGAGCGGTCAGATGGGAGGATATAGCTACCCCTGTTGCTTCACAGAGCTCCGCTGCTTGGCCGCCTGCTCTGGGAGTGTTAGTCCACCTCCATAAGAGACAGGTACAGCAGGGCACAGAGCACAGAGGCCAGCCTCCTCTACACACACACACACACATACACACACACACACACTGAGCCAAAGCTGCAAGCATGAGGGCTGGTGAGGGTGGAGTAAAAACAGCTTTGGGTGAGTGTGTGTGTCTGTGGGAGGGTCCTAGCCCAATTTTTGATTGGTGGAAAGTTATTTACATGTAAAAGTAAGTGTGTAATTAACCACAATTTTACTCCTTCTCTTCTCTGCTTCTCTTCATAGTCTTCAGATTAATTTATCATGTGATCAATGATGTCATAAAACTAAAAAGAGGCAGGGCAGTACAGCCCGACCAGGCTCCTCTCTTTACCCCGTCTCTCTTACTTGTGCTGTAATAGTAGTAGACTGCAGGAGGACTTCTTTTGACACACTGAAAGACACACACTCCTTTATCTTTCCATTTGTGTGCATCCATGTCCCAGAAATGTTACTAACCCAGCCCCGCGGAGTCATTCCCTAGAGTTCTTGTTCTTTTCCCCCCAGCATGTTTCCATGAATCGGGGAGGCTCCAAAATCATGGTTGCAGCTGTTGTAGTGGTGCTGCTCGACGTCCTGCGATGCCCTGTTACATCCTGCTACGCTCTGCCGTACCCTGCTACGTCCTGCTGTGCCTTGTAAGGCTGTGCAGTGACAAGCTATGCCATGAACTACTACAAACTACAATTTCTAGTCACTGTTCCATTATCTTTTACTGTGACTGTTGTTGCCACTATTCGTTTCAACCCCTGTCAGATGGGAAAAGTAGTTCTCATGGGTTTTAAGGGTTTTGTGCTTAGAGTTGCAAAAATTGAAAAAACGGCAGGAAACATTCAAACTTCCTCATGTTGTTGTCTTACTCCGAGCGGACATTTGGAACTCCTGACGAAAGTGATTTATGTAATGTCAGCACAAGACTAGAACTGTGTCTGTGTGTGTCGTGTGTGGGTTTTTTGTACATAACAACGGTGAACATGTTCCTAGCACAGCTCAACTTAAGCAAACAACACACACCTTCCTGAGCAGTCAAGAGAGCAGATAGAGAGTGGACAGAGGGAAAAACAGCCAGATGAGAGAATGTCACCCACTCTGAGAGTTTCTGTCTTAAAACTCCTCTCAGGGTTCTAAAAAAGAGCAAAAAGAGAGGGAGTGAGGGACAGAGAGAGCAGAAGGGGTGAGAGGGAGAGGGAGATGAAAGTCATAGTGTGTGGTCAAAAGTGCGCTGAGTTTCAACTGCTATTGAAACCAGCCCCACTCCTTAACAACTGAGTAAACAGGCAAGAAGGAAGTCTATTTAGCATAAAGATCAGAGAATGATGGATAGACAAAAAATAAGAGATTAAAGCACAAATGATAGAGAGCTACACATGGACTGTAGCACCTTTAATCACCTACCCATTAAAAAACTGTCAAATCCATTACCATGCCTTGCAAGTAGTGAAATGAAAATGAATTATACAGAAAAGGTGTGCCCGTAAAGATGTGTGTGTGTGTGTGTGTGTGTGTGTGTGTGTGTGTGTTTTTGTGTGTGTACAAATATGCATTTAATAGTATGTGTGGAAAAGATAGAAAAGTGCAGATTGGTAGGGAGCAGAATCACAGATCAGTAACATCAGGCCTTCCTCTGAACTAGGGGGTCAATCTAAATCAAAGATTAACTGCCAGTCGTTAGTGAGAGCCAATCAGGACTCAGACACACCTCAAAGGCCTCAGGTGTTCTGGTGACTGACCGCACAGTCCATCAGGTCAACGGTTAACCGTTGAACCCCACTAGTAAACCCCGGGAAATGTTGAAAAACCTTTACCTAGGGCCTCTTGCCCCTTAATCATTGTACATGTTCACAAAATCATTTGTCGACACACAAAGACACCATAAAACCTCAAGCCACATACACCTACGGCTTCAGGTTTGATCAGGTTTAGATTTGTCAGTGGTTTAAAATTAAATATAAAAGAATAGATAAAATGAGAAAATATTGAAGGACTGGCGTTATGGCGTTTTTCTAAATGTCAACAAATTCCCTACCCTGTCTGTGGCTCTCAGACCGAAGCCAATGTGGAGACACACTTTGGGTCACAAATACATATTTTCATTTTTAAAACAGACTCAGTGAATTCCTAAAATGGCTGAGGGCTGTAGTTTCTAGCAAACGCTACTTGTTAATGACAATAAGAAATATATAATATAGCCAACTACAAATTGCCAACTAGAAATCTGACTTATATTTTTTAATGAATTGTACTGTATATTTTGTCTTTTAGAACTTTGCAACTGACTCTGGGTTCAAGCTGAAACACACACACACACACACACACACACACACACACACACAAACACACACACATAAATGTGAATAAGCAGGAAAGTCAGCAACAAAGCAGTGCTGGTAATCAGTATCTTGGCTGGAGAGCCCGTATGACTGCCCTCTCTTATCAAGTCACCCAAGTAAATGAGTAGCGTGTCACAAGTACAGAGGTCCTGCTGTTTATTTCTGTTAAGCAATACAACCTGGAGGAGTACCACACCACAGTGTTTAGTCCCACGCTGTGTTTTCCTGGAAGCAGTTCCTCTCAGACAAGTGCAGAAACTGACAAACTGCGTGACAAAAGCTTCCTGCTGGGATTTTTGGTATCTCCAACTTCTTTATTGTTTCAGGTAGTTTACACAACTTTACTGTGTCTAAAAAATACTAACATGATTCTTATCCTTGAAACGTGAAGCAGGAAAATATTAGAAAGAGTTGTTTGCTGACTATAGACATAAAGCAACAAAAAGGAAACGTAGTCCCAGTGTCTCCTGCATGCGTGCATTGTCAATGTCAGCTGCAGTAAATGACCACAGTTGAGTGAAACAATGAACTTGACAGAAGAGAAGTAAGAACTATGGCTGACCCTTCAGGACACATGATGTCCTCACACTGTGGTTCACCAAGTTCAACTGTCAGCATGCTGACTAAGACAGGATGAAGCAGGATGAAGCATTCAGTCACAGTGAGGAAAGCTGCATTATCCTGGAGTCTTAAGATGTCTGTTTTCTGTCCCTTAATGATGTGTCATTGCATACGGAATTCAATATATCACCAAGACACAGTCCTATACAGTAGTTTAGAAAGAAACATTAGGACTGCAACTAACAACTACATTTGTAATTGTTAATCTTCTTGAATCATTGGTCTGTAAAATGTTATACAGTTGTGAAAAATATTTGTCACAATGTCCAGAACACAAAGTGAGATCTTGATCTTTTCATCTACTTTCCTTGATACGCACCCAGATCAATTTATCAAACTTTTTTCGTTTCAATATCTTTCAGGACATTCACTTCAAAGTCACTCAACACCAGCTAGAATCAACGTTTTAATAACAATGTATCAAATGATAATTTGATAACAATGTGACAAAAAAGGAGCTTGCTTGAAGTGATGAACCTACAGAGAATTATCACCTGAATCTGCAGCTCCCTTCAGCTTTTTGGAGCTTAGAGAGTTTAATTGTTTTTAAGGTTTTGGTCAACTCTCACTGCTCTTATAGCAGCAGGCAACTGTTTTCCGAGAAAGATCTCTTAAATCCAATTGTGATATACTACCTGCTCTGCACCAAACCAGATGTTATTTTCAAGAGTTGGTGGTGACCAAAAACAGAGCAAAAAGGAGAGTGAATTTTGGAGTTACATTTGCCACCACCCACAAACAGGACTCCTGTTTATTTCAAATGTTTAAACTTTCTTTCCAAAAATCTTCTAGGTGATTATCAAATACTGAGTGGGTAATTAAATTACACCATTGGTCATTTGAATGTTAAAGTAATGTTTTCCTCATTAGCTGTTGCTTATTAATAGTAATGGGTGCAAGTGTGTTTCTGCTGGTGACATCTGTGCCATGGATAACTCATCTGATCCACTTGCTCAATGCAGTTGGTGCTGTGCACCCCATTTTTTGCTCTATCTACAAAGCTCGACCCAGAAAGCCTCATTTAAGAGATTTAGGGGGTGTGTTAGAGCGTAGCAACTGTGTAGTTGAGCGACAGAGAGAGTGATGGTGGATACGCTCAGAGTAGACAGAAGCTGGCAGTCAGAGCATAGAAGAAATACCGGTAAGCAATAAAGTTGTCAGGTGGTAGTAAATTTGTCCATTTATAAATGCTGCAGACCAACATTTGAGGCTGTGGGCATGTTCATAATTGTCACCTAGGTCTGGTCAAATTGAACAACACATTTTTGAAAATAGCATGATCATATTGTTGAATTTATTAAATTAAAGCAGTCCTTTATTATTTGACTCAAACGTGGCTCAACATGTCATTTGACATTTGTCCAGGAATTCACATTATAGACACCGATTACTATCTTTGTAACAATTTGACAACAATCTAGCATACTGACCATACGTGGTCCAGCCCTGGTACATCGATTAAACCTTTATTCAGTCTTCACCATCAAATATCTGGTGCTCCTATTAATGTAGCTTCTATTGTGTTTGTATGTAAATGTGTTTAAATATGCCCTTTTTAAAAGCAGACTGTGCACATGCAAACCAATGACAATGACAAATTTCTTCCTTTTAGCACGCAAAAAAACAACAACAACCTAGTCTTGTTTCTTTCCTTCTATCCATGTACCTGTCACACTCATTCCTATGGTTCACTCAAGCTTAAAGAAGAGCAGCAGGGAGGGGGAAACAGGGTGAGGAGGACAAGACCAGATGGAAAGCAGCCAGAGAGAGCTAAGGAACACAGAGGAAGGGACCGGGCCTCCCTCAAAACTAAAAAGCCCAAGAGAAACTGGCCTGCATAATTTAAGGTCAGATGGAGTGTGTAAGGGACAGCCCTCAGTCCACCCTAACTTCATCTTGGAGGGATGATTCCAGTTCATTTACTCTGAGAGCCCCCTGCATTCAGGATCGTCACATTTTTACTGAAACACTATGATGTTAAGTGATTTAACAAAGAGCCTGCGTCTTCACATTTTCTTTTCAACTTAAATAACAGAATGATCATTGATAATGACTGTTTCAACTTTTTACTAATGCACTTATTATAAACAGACGGGTTCAGTTTGGATTCAATCTTAATTTAAAAGCATGACAGACAAGTAAAGTCAGCTAAAACCAAATATTGCCACATATGTTCTCTCACACAGCTTCATAGTCCTAATCAGAAGAGCTGCTTTAGCTTTAGCGCTAGCTGAAAGGGGCTTTGCTTCCTTAGGCAAACACATTCCTCAGGCTAATCAGCTAGCCTGTTCAAGGCCATAGCAGACATTGTTTCAGACAATTACTACTGACGTTGACAGTGTCACACACTCGTGATAAAGGCTTTAGTGGCCCCCCGTGTGTGTGTGGGCAAGATATAAGGCAAATGGAGAGTTAGTGATATTGGTGCCTGCCCTCCAACTGAAAAACCTTGACTCAAATGAAACAAACAAATTGTGTCACAGTCTGCTTTACGGGCATAACCGGATGTGAAGTAACGTAATGTAACCCAAACCATAATATTTTCTAAACTTACCAAGTAGTTTTGTGCTTTGTAACCACACTGCAATCGTCTCACAACAATAACGCCACAACCGTTTTGTTCTCTGGTTTAGATGAAGATGGAAAATCTTACTTTCTGTCCTATTTCCTGCCGCTGCTAGCAGCGATACTTTTGAAACGCTACCCTGGGTCATGTAAGAAGGAAAGGAATAAACTACCTATATAGTTGTATGTTTTGAAGGACTTTATTCATTTATTTTTAGCATCCTTCTCTCTTTTACTTTTACACAGGCTTACCAAAGAGCTAATCTCTTCATGAACACTTTTATATTCACAATCATGACCAACCTCGACAAACACAGTAAAGAGAGTGTGTCAAACTCCCACAGTGGCAGAATTGCATAAATATGCAACTGAAACAACATTTATATCAGTATGATCATTTTCTTTTAAATGTAACTAAATCATTAAAACTGAATGTTGTAATTTTTCTCTGCATGTTTGGCCTTGAATGCGACTCAAATGAATGAAATTTAGCAGCTGATCGCTGGTTGTTCTGTCTCTTTCTCACACACGTACACACACAAAACAAACAGCATCACTAGGGTAAAAGTCCACATATTATATGACAGAGAACCCGGAAGTCTATGGTATATAATAACATAACAGTCTCTCCATGCAGTCACTGAAGCATTTTTCCCCCTACCCTAAAAACACACACATACAGTGCCATGCAGGTTCCGCAGGTTTCATTGTAAGGACATCTTGATCTCCATTTCAATCCCTGATTGGTTTAAGTGCCTTTGTTGTTTGTTTCCAATGATTTTTAGTCTGATAAAGCAGTGAAACTAGGAAGTCTCATAACTCTATCCAGAGGACGCTGAATGCCAGATTTTATTTAGCCAAATGAGAAAAGAGAACATTGGCAACAAGACAAACACCATCAGAAGACTGTAAGGTCTTGTCCTAGAGTGTCAGAATGTGAAACAAAAGTACTTCCCAGCATTTTTACTATATATAATCTCTCAAAGAGTTACCCAACAGTTTCAGAATTGCAAAATTTTGCTCCCAAGCTTGGTTATTGGATTTTTCGAGACTACATGATCAAGATTTTTGAGGGACAAAAGAGATCATTTTTTTATGTTGAAATGACAAAGTGACGCAACTATAAAAAGTGATGACACGTTTTAAAGTGACTTAAACAACAGATGTTTTCAGTAAAGAGATCAACAAAAAGAGAAATATTAACACAGTACCTGTATCCCAAACTGAGGAGGGTAGATATCGTTGAGTAGGTTGAGAAGATGTAGATGAAGATGTGTTTTGTTTTTTGAAGTCACTTTGAACAATCACACTTAGGTCTAACTATATTCTCGCTGTCGACTTACTCTTCTTTGATATTGACAGGCTGCAGCAGTAAGAAAGTCTCCTTGCCTGCCTGCGTCTGGGTGTTTGAGTGTGGAGGTAAGCAAAGGTGGTTTAGTGTTTACGCAATGACCAGAAGAGAGAGGTGGGGCCACTCAGCACAGGTAACCCCCATGTTTTTTCCTCACTCCTTCAATCCTTTTCTCTCTCTCTCTCTCTCTCTCTCTCTCTCTCTCTTAGCTGATAAGGAATAAGACAAAGGGGAAAGGTAAGGGATAAAAGGGCAGAGGGTGTGACGATAGCTGATGATTGACAACAATCAAGGAAAAGTCATGAGCTTGTGTTTAACTTGCCAGACATGTTTGCAGAAATAGAATAGACCACTCCAGAAAATAACAATAATCTGAAACAGAATTCAAACACTAAAGATTAATGCTGAAGAAAATATTTCTAAAAAAAGACTTTGAGTCTATATCCGCGTCCCTCTAATAAAGGCATTAAAAAAAGAAGGTGCTTTGTGCTACTAAATGTTAACATCAGCATGCTTACATCTGCTAACATGCCCTACATGACAATGTTAACATGTTAACGTGCTGCGTTCATCAGGTCTAATGTTTGCAATGTCCACCATCTTAGTTTAACCTGCTTGCATGCTAACATTTGTTAATTTGCACTACAATTAAAGTACAGTTGAGGCTGACAGGAATGTAATTGCGTTTGGAGGTATTTGGTCATAAACCAAAGTTTTGGACAAACTACCACATTTGACCTGGTGGTGGCACTAGATTGAGGGATCCTGGAACAACATGGCGTGGTCAGTGTGATCTAATCATGAGATGGTCTCTTGTTACTTTTTTGTATATCTTCAGGCATATCAGAAAAAAAGAACTTGTAGGTCAATATAGACTTAAAATCGGGAATCATAATTGTTTATCAGAGTTGTGGCCAAATGTGTTACTTGGCTGTAGATCATGGTGTTAGCAGGACCAGACAGATGTAGTTTCAGCTGGCGCTAATAAGCTTTAATTTTTGTGTAGGCTACATAACTTTAAACAACCCTAAAAGGGAGAACAAGGCCTACATACTCTCATCAGATGAGGGTCGTTCTGTTCAAGCACAAGTGTGTGTGTGTGTGTGTGTGTGTGTGTGTGTGTGTGTGTGTGTGTGTGTGTGTGTGTGTGTGTGTGTGTGTGTGTGTGTGTGTGCGCTATTGTACAAGTGACACATTAACCAATGACTCTGTTAAGGAAGGACATGCAATCACTGATTCTTGCCATTTGGCAACACACACACACACACACACACAGTATTCTCTTCCCCCAATAGGGTGCAATAAGCTTGAATGAAGGCCGTTTGCAGCAATAAACCTACTTTAAAGGTGGATGAGTGCCTGATTCAAAGATCAAGATGACTTTATTACCAGCAAACTGGATCACACAAACACACTCTCTCATGCACACACATATCAAATCAAGTGAAGACAATTTTGTTTGTACAGCAAAATAGTTCCCAAAGCAAGGAAAAAGTTATATTTGTTATTTTGTCTTATGTTTATATTATGCACCTAACATAAATTACTTGTGATATAAAAATCTACTTGGAAATAAATATGATTCTGATTTGTGAAAATGTTTAAATACTGCTTAAAGGGAGATGTTCCTCCTCAGACAGCTGATGTGTTTAAGTGGAAAGACACCAAATAAAGGCAAAGTAACTAACAGTAGTTAGTAGTTACGTAAAACACAATCCAACAATGGGATTCTGATAAAGTCATGAGTCATGCACTTAAGATAGTGGTTTAAGACAGCCATGGAGACAGACAGAGAGACATGCAGGACAACTGGCCTGACTGGTCTGAAATGAACCCAACCGTAAGAAGCTGCACATATTTAGCTTTACAATGGTCACTGAGACAGATGGTAAGGTGTTAACGTCTGAACAAGAGTCTTCTGGGTTTGTGTCTGCCAACTTGTTGCCAACTGAAGTGAGAGTAATAGATACACAGATGCACACTTTCATGGATATCAGTATCAAATAGTATAGCTGTGCATGTTTGCAGAGATACACAAAGATGGTGGGATTTTAAGTGTATATATACAGTATATATTACCTTTTATTTTTTTACTTTTCTCAGTCAAACTGCCAGAAAAGCAGATTTGCACCAACAGTAAAAAATCTTTAAACAGGCTAAAGACTTTTATGTCCATGAATACATTACTGAAATTGCACTTTAAACTTTATTATTCCTACCTGTGTCCTTAAAACACCTTGAGCTTCCTCCATGTCTGAAATGTGCTTTATAAATAAATTGTCCTTGCCTTTGACTAATTTTAACGATTTTAATGATGTTCAAAACTCACCGTTAGTTTGTATTGTCTGTTCTTGTCATCTTTAAAATGAGCATTTATTGTCCTACAGACCAAAACTTAATCACACAATATTTGTTTGTGCAATAAATAATAAAAATAATAATACTGGTAGATATATTGCTAAAAAATGTTTATTTTCTGAAGGTTTCTATATGGACATGGGTGTCAGTCTCTCTCACACATGCCTGTTAACACACACATTCTCATGCTATGTCAGTTTCCACTTGGTATCAGTTGCCCTTCAAACTGATTATTCTGTTTATAAAATGATTAAGATGTGGGTCATAGCAACTTACTGACTTAACGTTGACACACTGTGTTAATGAAATGTGTCCTGTTTGACCAAAAAAACGTATTATGTTCTACAAGGCATCAGCACTACATTTTTAGAACGTGTGCAATTTTAGTATTAAGTTAAACATTATCGATGGGCAGAGTCGTATCACTTCAAATAAGTGGTGACATCTAGCTCTCCAAATAGAGTGTACGCCCCATGTAGGCTGACTCCTTAACAGAGGTTTGAATCGGACCTGCCACCATTTGCTGCGTGTCGTCCCCTCACTCTCTCCCTCCTGTCTTGTCTTTCCCCTGTCATATCCAATAAATGGAAAAGCCTCAGAAATAAGGTTAAAAAAGAAACACTTTAAACATGAGTGTCTGTCTGATTGTGCTTTGCTCTGGTTTGGACCATTAACCTTCTGTTTTTTTCTGTCTGTCTGTCTGTCTGTCTGTCTGTACCAACCTTTTAACATCTCTGTTTACTTCTGTATCCTTTTTTCCTTCTATTTCACTTTAAAACAAAAATACAAAGCTACTTTTGTGAATTGAAATATTATTCAGAGTTAGTAGTGAGACCTAAGACTACAACTAATACAACATAAAAAACAATATGAAAGTGTTTGTCTTTTAATGCAAATTACAGGGTCCTTGTGCGGGTCTTATTAAGATTGGGATACTAACAATTTACCTATAACTAAAACTGAAACAAAAGATAATGTGAGCTGTTTCACTTCCACAAAACAGAAATTGAAACTAAACCAGCTCACAAAACTTGAAGACTAATTTAATGGAACCTTCAAAACTATTGTTAAATGTAAAAAATGTATTAAGAAACACAATTATTCACTGTAATGCCCTGCTCCTCTCTGACATTTTTAGAAGCATCTTTTTTTCTTTTCAATCAAACAGCATAAGTGTTGTTTTTTCAAGTGTTGAAAATAAAATGAAATGTAAAGACTCAAGTATTTGAATCTGATCTGACAGTTTCTTCTGACTGATCAGCTTTAGCTGACCTCACTCTAAGCTGTCCAACGTTGAGTAAAAAATAGCTGTTCTGCCTAAAAATCTTCAGACAGTGCAACTGCACGTTTGCCTGGCTCTGTTCTGATTTGTAGCACTTCCTCACTTAAAGGGTCACCTCACATCCTGTCACTACTGTCAACCAATCCCAGTGTCCCACTTATGATTGACAAAACATGACTCAGCACAAAACGAGAGCATTGCCCTCCCAAACACACAGACACACACACACACAGACACACACACACACACACACACACACACACACACACACAACTAGTGCGTGACACTATCTTTGTGGGGACCCGTCATTCAATGCATTCCCCAGCCCCTTACCCTAACCTTAACCATCACAACTAAATGCCTAACCTTAACCCTTACCCTCATCCTAACACAACTTGATTCTAACCCTCTAATCCTAAAACCAAGTCTTAAGCCAACATATTGGCCCCATAAAGCTGTTGGGACCCCACAAGTATACTGTATTCCTGGTTTTTGGAACCCACAAATACAGTTAAACAAGACCGCATGCACACACGTGCGCATGCACACACACAAGATCTAACAGTAAAGTTCTAATTTTTTTTCCTTCCATCCTGATGAAACAAGTTTTCCCTTTTGCCTAGAATTTTGTCAGCTGACACTCCAGTCATGTGGCTTGTCATTACCCAATGGCAGCACAGGGCCTTTGTATGTTTAGGTGCTACAATCACTGCCAAGGTCAAGGAGAACGGGTAAGGAAGGAGAGAAAAAGAGAGAGAAAGAGAACGAAAAAAAGAAAGAGAGAGAGGGAGAGAGAGAAAAAAAGAAAGAAAGAAAGAAAGAAAGAAAGAAAGAAAGAAAGAAAGAGATGAAGAGAAGATTTGAAGGGATAAAAAAGAAAAACAGTCATCCTCATGACTTCTAACCACAGTGAAGCCACCCATTATAATGTCAGTAACCGCAGTAACCATTGTAACGTCAACATGTGTGACTGCTCTCTCTTTCAACAACGCTGACAATCAAGAAAGGTGAACATTGGAGTTATTAAGCATGCCGTCAGTGGCGGCAGTAGCTCAGTCCATGGGGGACTTGGCTTGGGAACCGGAGGGTCACCGCTTCGAGTCCCTGTACGGACCAAGTATGGAGTGTGGACTGGTAGCTGGACAGGTGCCCTTGAACAAGGCACCAAATCCCAAACTACTTGGGGCGCAATCCTGTGAGGCAGCCCCCTCGCTCTGACATCATATCAAACACACTGCATCTGTATTTAGGCCTATGTGTGTGTGTGTGTGTGTGTGTGTGTGTGTGTGTGTGTGTGTGTGTGTTTGTGTGTGTGGTTGTGTGAATTAATAAATTATTAAAAAAGTATGCCTTCTATTTTAAGTGTCTATATATGTATATATATATATATATATATATATATATATATATATATATATATATATATATATATATATATGCATGCTGTTTTAAAAAGCAATGGACAATTCAAGTGTGTTCATCTGTGTTTTGCTTCTAGCTCTCCTCTTTGATCATGTCAAGGGTCCGGCTTGTCCTAAGCACTTCCTTTTTTCCTTCACGTGTAGGTGCTATGAGTATAGGCACGTATATGAACATGTGGATGTATCTGATGTCTTTATTGTAGTCATGTTGTGGTATAATGTATTGATGGGAGGCTTTGTACAGACTGTGGCAACACATTTCCTCAGAAAAGGACAAAAAATAATTTATCCATCTATGTTTTGAAGCTTTGTCAAGTGCATTGTCATATTTCACCAGTAAAGCTGCTGAGTGAAAAGTGAACATGTATTACAGCCACAACTACATTAAACAATAAGACCCTCATCATAGCGCTAATTCTGCATAATGTACTGTATATTTTTTTACAGGAAACATTTACAGATGATTTGTCCTGTAAATACTCATCTGAAGCATTCCACACAATGATAAAAAAAGTAATTTCTAATAAAAAACTAAACTCCTAATTTTCCCTGGTCTAAAGGTGTCTGTGTTATACACTGTGTGCTCGTTGGATTGTCTAACTGCATCTGAAACCACCTTTATTATATCCTTTAAAGGTGCGTTCATGCCAAATCTGGCATCCATTCTTTCCACGCCTACCGTAAATGAATGCTATTCAATCAAAGCTTCTGACAAACCCTTTTTCTTTTTGCATGAAGCATGTCATTATTAATTGGAAGGGCAATCTGTTATTACAAGAGACAACTGTACTGTAATTGCAATGTCTCCTTCATCAACACCCATGTACGTATGTTCTAAATGTACAGACATTTTATCTTCTGGCAAACTTAAACCAGCAATTTTCACCATCACTTGTTTCCTTGAAAGGCGAATTGTTCTCTAACACACACACACACACAAACACACACACACACACACACACACACACACACACACAAACACACACAC
>NC_048408.1:15520997-15567364 GCF_013103735.1 Etheostoma cragini
GTGTGTGTGTGTGTGTGTGTGTGTAGGGTTGGATCTTATCACGAGATGCAGTGTTGTACCGGTAGTTTCTTGTCCTCCAAACCTACTCACTTACACACACACACACACACACACACACCCCTCAACACCACTTGCATTTGATTGCCTTCCTTGCCATCATCATCAAATCCCCCACCGCTCACACACACACACACACACACACACGTGCGCCCACACGCACACACACATACACCTTGCCTTTTGGCCTGCCGTTGAGACAACTAGCCCATTGTGAGTAGCAACAGGTATGCAGAAAAGACTCTCTTTGAGAACAGGCAATTGGATGCTCTGTGCATGTTTGTGTGTGAGCAAAAAAGGACAGTTTAAAAAAATACTACTGATATACTAAACTAGCATGTTCAATGCTTTTAATGTACATATGTTCTTGTAAGTATTGTTGCAATAGAAGCTTCAATATATCGTCACTTGATGTAACCCTAAAAATATAAAAATTCCATTTAGGCTGAAGACGGCAAGAGGAGGAGGAAGAAACTAGCAGTGAAATGAAGCATGATGACAGCATTAGCGTACGAGCAGGTTGAAGGAGAGAGGAGGGAAGGAGGGAGGAGAGGATGGAGGGTTCAGCAGTGTCACCACACAGGAGGGGGGTGGAGAGGTTACACAGGGGTCAAAGGTTGAACAGCAGAAGGCGGGGGTGTAGGAAGAAAGGGGGGAGAGGGAGGAGGAGTGTTGATCCAGCCTTCACAGTGAGTGGATGTCACCTGTTTACACATTCAACAGTCTGCATCGGCCCTGCCACAACAATAAGGTCTGTCCAACCCTGTCTCCAAGAAACTACATCAAAATATTAACATATAGCATGTAGTCATCTTTTCAAAACGACCTATTCTTGCGTTTACCAAATAAGGACTTCTTGTGGTCTTGTGGTGTGTTAATAATGACTAAAAGGAGTACAGGTAGCAGTATCGTGACGTCACACCGACGCAAAACCTTTAAGACAGGAGGGGTTGGTGGTTTGGTTAACAAAATGTATGACTTTGACGAAGGATCCTGTTTCTTACCAATAGTCAATGCTTGTTTTTCTTGCCACATTTTAACTAAACCAAGCCTTCAACATTAAGGTTGCAGATCAGACAACAGCAATATGAATCATGAATTATGAATCACTTTTGTAAGGGTCATTTTTAGCAGTTATGGAGGACTTTCAAATGGATGGATTTATGTCCTCTAACAAAAGCGGTTACCAAACCTTTACCGTACCTTTTTTTTGATATTAAATGGATTCGTTTTTCCTAAAGTAAATGGTAAAATCAAGTGATGTTGATGGAGATGGAGTCATCACATTAAATAACATTGATACTTGTCTTTCCGGATCACATGGCTAAACACTTTTGACATTTCATTTGAAGGACTTGCTGATAGAGATGGAGTTATTTTGCAATTAAGGGAGCCAACCTTTTAACACCCCAATCCTGGTTTTTTTTTTCAATATTCTTTCTTTTACACTACATTGTTAAGACTTCCTTCCATCTTGCTTGCTGCTTGTGTACAAGACTTATTTTGCCTCCTGAGAAAGAACACTACATAGCATATTAAAAAATGTATCTTTCACGTCTCCGTATTGAACAGCTCCCCTCCATTTTTCTACCTGTATGTGACACCCTAATTTTAGCCTGTTTCGACTCCCCCCTCGTCTCGTTGGCCTTCAGTGATTGGCGCAATCAGAGGGAGGTGGGGGGCGAATTAGAGGGGAAGAATGTGGCCATTGTGCTGTCCAGGTATGTGTGTTTGTGACAAACATAAAGAGAGAGAGAGAGGAGAGAGAGTAGAGAGAGAGGGTGATCAGATCTTGTTACAGGTGTTTCATAAACAACACAATAGTGCTAACAGGTTCTCCTCTTTCACTCTCTCTCTCTCTCTCTCTCTCTCTCTCTCTCTCTCTCTCTTTCTTTACTCTATAGCTTTAGATTTCTGCTTCAGTATTGGTGCATTAGGCGTATGGCTTTGTCACACACAAGCACACACACACACACACACACACACACACACACACACACACACACACACACACACACACACACACACCAAACTGAATCAATGCTTCCCCCATAAGCATGAGATGATCATGTGATAATCACGTGACATGACTTTAAACCATGTACACGTTTGTGTGCATGTAATTCACGCTGTTTAGGCTGTTTCTCTTCCTTATTCCTTCGCTGAATAAGAACCAGCTTCCTGCTTTTGAAAAAAATCATTTAAACCATTATCAGGTTTTAGAAAAAAACCAAAGAGATCTTTTCTTTTTCTTTCCAGGGCCGTTGTTTCTCCTTCTGTTGTCTGTCTTCCTGAAACTAGAGCGGGCCCAAACACAATACCATTAAGGTCACGCTGAGAAGAAGTAGAAAAAAGTGTAGATATGCTATATATTCCTGTCTTGGGTGCTTGTTTGTCCCTTTTTGCAATTCTGGAATGTGATACAGTGGGTTGAGAGATTAGCATCATTCTGAAAAATGGTTCACCTCTTGAACCCTCTTGCACAATTAGAAATGAGGCCACAACCACAGTCTGAGTGACAGATAGACCCATTTAAATAACTATCATAAAGCAAGCATTTAACTGGTATCTATTTTTGGTTTTGGTTTTGCGTGAGGCAGTTGGAAAAAAAGTGTGTGTCATAACTTCATCAGGTCTGACCAGCACTTGAAAATACACACACACACACACACACACACACACACACACACACACACACACACACACACCTTAAATATGTAGAAGTATTTACAGTGTTCACAAGGAAGCAGGTTGATTGTTGAAATAAAGGACACACACACTCACACACATGGGAAGTGTTAAAGGCAGGGCTAACAGTGGGCTGGAACAATCCGGAACAGTGTTCCTGCACCTTGAAATACTAAGTAGTCTAAACAACTCTGGTTCACGGTTTCCTACATCAGTGTTTCCTGTTCTTTTAAAATAACGGCAAATATCCATCCCAGTGTTTCCCGTATTTATTCTCACCTGCGCATTGCCATGATAACATGCACAAGGAGAGTGTCTGTGGTAAGTTCAATTGTCTGAAATAATAGCAGGACAGTCAAGTGTCTGTTGTCTAAATTGGTAAAGTCAGATGAACAGGTGAAGATCACGTTGCTCGGTAGTGAACGACACTGTGACATGCTGCAGGTTTGGTGTTTTTAGCCGAGCCCGTGGTTCATGTGGATTTCCAAAAGTAACTGATATATATTAAAATAAACTTTAAAGTGTTAAATTTGATAATGGAATTTGGTGTGGTGGTACAATGAGTGTTTAACTGGGTTAGAGCCCCGCTGCCAAATCCCACTTTAAACCCTAGTTACAGGTGTCACTCTGCACCTTCCTGTCCTCCATCGCCACATGAGATGTTCAGGAAACAGTAAGTTAGTATGTGAAACTCCAAGCTATAAGCCTTATTTTACATCTACTAAACTAGAACCTCAACAAATGATATACTAATTGTCGTTGATTAATTTCTGAATGATCATATTCTGTTTACTTTCAGTTCTCATATCAGCTTTTCACTTAATTTTGTATTATAAAAGTTTTACAAATTTGGTAGGTTGGAAAAAAAGGGCTCCTTTATTTTTTTTATTTTACGGGGAAATTGTTAATTTCATTTTTCCGTAAATCACATTCTAGAAATTGAAGATCTTGTGTTCAAGAGAAAACGTTAACGCAATATAATGCTTCTGGGTTTGTTTCATGTATTGTAGACACACATGGACATCTTTAAATCATAAGAGGCCCCCAATCTCCAGTTGAAGAAATTTGTAATTTCGATCTAATAATCTTGAAGATTTTGGAAACTATAGAATCTGGGCCATTTGCCAGAGACATTGCTGCTCACTCACACACACACAAATGTTGTAACTGCCCACAAATGTACACTATGTAAAGACACATACAAGCACACGTAAGCGTGTACACAACTAAATCTCGTTTGTGCAACAACAGGACACCCAAGGCTAACTGACGCCCTGCTCAACCAGTTCCTGAAAAAAAAAACACAGGACAACTCAACAAGACAGCAACCGATCACAGACACATACACACAAACTCATCCCCACACAAATAAACATTGAGTCCCTGTCCCACAACCTTGTAGTGAAGGTTATAGCAGTCAGCTGGGTCAGTGTGAACACCAGACCAGCTGAAGAAATGTCCTTCCAGATACCCACTGTTCGTGTTTGTGTGTGTGTGTGTGTGTGTGTGTGTGTGTGTGTCTGTGTGTCCTCCAGGTGAAAAAACACACCATGTCCCTTAACTTAACAGCTGAAACTGTTTTTTGAATAACTGAAAAGTGAAGATTGAATAATAAAATGAGAAAGAGACAGAAAAGATGCAAAAAAGAAAATATGACAAGTTCCCGGCCAACCTGTAGGATGATGGGACGTGTAGTCACAGTGTCGTCGTAGGTTCTTCTTCCACCGTTCAAAAGCAACGATCCAGCTTGTCACTTTCTCATCTTCCCTTCCTCTTCTTCTTCTCCTCCTTTGTGCTGTCTGTCAGGTTCTCTCCGGCCACTCGTTCGTTGTCAAGGCACCTCCTGTCTTCAATGACAGGTCGTCCAAAGCACAACCAGAAGAGATCTCAGACACATCTAGCAAACACACACTGAGAGAGAGGACAAGTCAGAGATTCAGTTCTCCTTTTGGTGTTTTTCTGGAATCTGACTCAGATCCTCTCAGTTTGTCCTCTCCTCTGCTCCAGTCACGACAGCGCTTGTAGACGCAACAGCAGGAGACAAGAAAAGGGGAGGGAGCGCACAAGGCCTCGAAGTGGAGGAGAGAGAGGGAGTGCTGAAGGTGGCAGAGTTGAAGGAAAGAGGGAGGGAAAGAGGGAAAGATGGAGGGAGGAATGGCAGTGGTAATTAGTTAGTCTGTACCTGACTCTCACTGACATAAGCCCCACATTCCTCAGACGCGAGGAGGGGGAGAGGCAAAGTAGGAGAAAAGAAAAGAAAAGGTTCTGAACACACACACACCAAACTAATGATGCCAGGAGACTCCTCAGAGATACCCTCTCCACCAAAAATCAAACACAAACATATCTTTTCTTACAGCACACCATCGCTGAAGTGTCGCTTAAGTCAAAGGTTGCATGGTGTTCAGTGAAAGTGCTGCTCGCCGTCCGTCACCTAAACACTCCAAAGACTTCCACGCAAAGTCTTCTCTCCCGTCTCTTTTCATATAAAAATCTCTCTCTGCCCGTCCCTCTCTCTCTCTCTTTCTCTTTCTCTCTCTCTCTCTCTCTTTCTCTTTTAATCATGTGTATGGTGTACACACTGCCTCTTGCTAAAACTCACCAAACCTGAATCTGACTGCCCAAACCCCCAACACACCTCCCTCCTATCCTCCATTCCGGATGGGAAATGCTATCCTCCTGTGGCTCTGGCCAATGACTGTGTGTGTGTGTGTGTGTGTGTGTGTGTGTGTGTGTGTGTGCCTGTGTGTGTGTGTGTGCGTGTGCGTGTGCGTGTGTGTGTGTGTGTGTGTGTGTGTGTGCGTAAACCAGAATCTTTTCAGCCGGGGCAGCATTCCTCCAAAGGAGTTTCCTGCACACCTAGTTGCACACCACACTGTTCATTCCCATCATCCACCACATGCTTATTACTGATGATCAAACACAGACCAACCTTTTGCTCAGTCACAAATGCATGCAACTCCTGACATCACAATGACACGCTGTCTTTATCTTACGCTATTCACTCTCTTGATGTACGTAGGTCCCTCTGTAATGACAACTTTCAGTAAAAACAACTCCAGGGTCAGCATAACGATGGCAGACAGGACTGAGAGTGAAACGGTTGAAGATAACCGAAACACAACTAGCTCAACTGGTGTTTCTTATTCTGCTCCTTTTCTGCTCCTTCCTGTTTCTATTACTCCTCCCTCCCCGCACACGCTTTACACTCTTTAATTTCTGATATCGTACTTGTTTGATCATGTAGAGCAGTTTCAACACTACCAGACTTCCAGCATTCGCTTCTCATTCAACATGTGTGTGTGTGTGTGTGTGTGTGTGTGTGTGTGAGTGTGCGCGTGTGTTTGTGTGTGTGTGTGTGACCAGACGTCCCTTTCCCCGGCTGGATCTGTCCCAGGAAATGTCCCCGGTTTTTACTGTGACTGACAGACTCAAAATTGGAATGAAAGAAAGAAAACAATGACCAAACGTAGCCTAGTAGGCTAGTACACCCTACGCGTGCAGGCTCAAGGCAGTATTTACATGGATTCTGGTGGATTAAGCGACCTTAATTTCGCGCACTTTTATGTTGTTAAAAAGGATCTTAATCTTTAACAAGATGATCAACCTCATAAGAAATCCTTACGATAGTGTTGTCAAACACTTAGAATATTAATCTCTGTCTGTCAGTAGCAAAACAAGCACTTTTGTGAACGTAAATACAAGTTGGACATATTAACTTACAAAGCTTGTTTTGCCGGTGCCGCCTGCAGCGATCTCGTCTTATATTTTCTTTTGATATTGATCCAGTATTAATGACAAAGAAAGTATTTCCTCAACAGTTCTTATTGTATCCGATACTCAATGGGCTGTTGCAGAAACAAGCCCAGCCTGAAGCAATAAAGCAAAAGCTGTCAAATAAATGTAGTTTAGTAAACATTACAACATTTCTGAAATGTAGCAGCCGGGGTGAGACCTGTTGGATCAGACCTTTGGGGGGGCTCAGCCCCCAATGAGAATGTGGCCTACATGAAATGTAATCATATTTACAATATGCATAAATCCGTGCACACCCATTACTCTCTGTGAAATATCCCACCAACTCTTCACTCGACACATGTATTAGTACAACAAGTGGTTCCCGAGTAATCCAGTTTTGAGATTGCAACAAAATTTCTGCATGATCTCCAAAATTATAATGTATTTTTATGTAAACTATTTATGTCAGCACAGCCATTTTTTAAATTGCATGGCCAGTGTATCCCATCATACTGGTTATTATATTGCCAGATTCCAGACAATCCCACTTACTTGTAGATACATCCCACTTACAAATATGAATATATATGTCTAATGTTGTTCTTCCTAGTCACATCAGTGCAAAATGTGAAGAAAAAACAATTCCACCTGTGTGTAGCCTCTATGGTTACAATTCTGAAGTGCAAAATAGTTCAGGCTAATAATCAGTAACCTCTTAATTTCTTTTCAAAGTGCAACAGACTGATAGCTTGGCTCCGTAAATATCTGTGGGTTTTAGTGTTTGTTTGCCTACCTGGATTCCTTTCAGAATTTGGCGTGGGTGGAGCCAGGCACTTCCTTCTTCCTGATTTCAGGTTCGTGGTGTTTGTGACCTCCTAGTGACAGCCAGTTGTCATGGAGACAGAGAGAGAAAGAGCTGGTCTGAACAGTAACGACTGTGGTCAGCCAACTGACAGACTGAGGACAGAAGAGAGAAGTGAGGGAGCAGGATTTTTGTTTAGAGTAATAATACACACACACACACACACATACATTCAGATAAAGTCCCCGCACACTCACACACACACACAAAAAAAACTGCACACACAGTAGGGAACTTGCGAATGTGTGTATAGGAAACTGAGATTGAGTCAGACGTGCTCATACAGAGAAATAACGTTTCAACACAGCGGCTGAACTCCGGGCTGGGAGGAGGCTGGAGCCGTTGGACGTGTTGCTCAATACATTTGACTTTAATGTTTACTTAACAGTACTCCCAGACCTTGAATAAAGTGTGCAAATACAGAAGCATGTATGTATACAACACTTGAGTTAAGATTTAATGTCTGTGCTGTTGAAGGTGGGCTACAGAGTTCACAGTTGACCTTGAAAAAACCTTTTTACTTGATTATCTCAGGTGGAGCCAGTGAATAGTTGGTGTTTAGTCATCGTTAGGTGATAATGGAGTAACAGTGTGTAGGCAGAGAAAGCTTATTTATGCGTAACAATAACATTCATATATAACAATTTCCTTATATAATCCGAATGGCGGACCCAGCAAAGGTAGGCAGTGGAGTGGATAATAATGAATTTTAATACAAACCCAAAAATTAAAAAAAAAAGGAGACCTGGAAAAAGCAGGCAAAAAGATGAAGAAGAAGAAAAGGAAGTCCAAACAAGAACTAGAATAAACAAAACAGGGACGACTAACAAACACGCAATCCAAACTGAAAACAGAAACAATGATCTGACACAAGACAAGGGGAACACAAAGACTAAATACAGAGGGTAACAGGTAACAAGACGCAGGTGACACAAGGGCTGGGAGCAGGTGGAAAACATTAGGCAATCACAAGAGCGGGAAAAACCCAAAGATAGGAAATAAAACAAGACAAGGCAAGACAGAAAACCAGACCGTCTAAATAAAACAGGAAACGGAGCCAGGTACAAAACTGAAAACCAGACTAACAAAATAAGACTAAACACCAAAACCATAACATTTCCAGTGTTGTTCTATATTTGGGCTCTTTTACAACAAATCACAACCACTCATTGCTACTGCTGACAATTACACAAAGTATACCAAAGTGTTTTGGGTTGCCAGTTGTGTTTCATCACAATTTACAACTCCTCGTTTCAATAATTTTCTCATCGCATGAATATCCACCTCCAGAGGCTTGCTCAAGGCAGGTTATCCTCCACAGTGAAGACTGTGACTATATAGTTGCATGTTTATACGGCACAGGTTGTTGAAAGTTAACTGAATGAACTAATCAATTACCACTGACAGTATTGAAGCATGTCAAAGGCTATGACATAACTTTCAAGCAGTGTGTACCCTTGTGTGGTTCCCTAACATCGGGGGCAATGGTTCAATAAAAACATTTACGCAGTAATGTAAGAGCTTTCCTGGATATGTTTTTAGTCTATATCATTAGTTCAGTGCAATATAATATAGACCTACAGTGAATGTGTGGGTCCAGTCACATTTCAGAGCCGGTTTTGACCAAAAACCTTTACGTGAACCACGTTTTGTGTTTTTTTCACATTCCTTTACATTGCATTGTTAAAAGTGCTCTTTCTATTACTTGCATGTCATCTTTTAGTTGATTCAACCATCCTCTTGTAACTTATTGATGATAAGAGAATATCATTTATTGTATTGTACGGTTTCCTGTTGAAACAACATGTTGGGCCATGAATAATGCAGGTAGGGAGCGTTCCAGTTCCAAACCAGTTGGATATCTATGGTAGAGATAAAGGACAATTTATGTGAGGGGAGGGGCAGGATTGTTGAAGAAGTTAGGATTGTTTAAGTGGTAGGAGTTTCAGTAAACACCTCCTGACACAGAATGAGGTCGGCGATAAAGATAAACAATTCAGCAGAGGGAAAAGTGTTGAGGTTGGAAAAAACAATGCTATGTCATTTTTAAGTAAACCCATTTTACAATTTAACATTTTCCTGTTAAATTCAACTTTTTTTATAGTGTAAAATCATAACAGAAGTTATCTCAGTGTTGCAAGACAGAGTAAAAGGATTCTTCTGGTTTATTAACTATTGACTAACTATGAAAAGAAGTACATAATTGTTACTGTTGATCATGATAAGTAACAGCACAGATCTAGAAACATGGCCAGATTGTCTAAGCCGCTTTATTTGTTGGCAAAACAGAAAATGAGGCATCTGGAATGTCAGCAAGTAATTGCAAAGGAAAAATGTGTGTGTGACAACTATTGCAAGTGAGTGGGTCAATTTTTTTTTTTTTAAGTCCACCTGTGATGGATGTTTACAAAGCACAGTTTTCCGGATCATTTCTGGCCTTATTTATTTTCTCCCAGATTGTTAACTTTCAGACTTCTCTTTAGTGATGTTGTCACTTTCCAAGATCACAGCAACAGAGAAGAACAATAGTGTTGAGTGGTATTGATTTTCTCATCAAACTCTTGGCAAAAATAATCAAATGAGCGTGTTTCCTAAAAGGTGAAGATCACTGAAAAGAAGTGTTAACCTGGCATTGAGAAGGACATTAACCTGTTCTCCAAGAAGAGTGGTATCAATCTTCTCATCTATCTGAAGGAGTGAATCATGTATTTCCCAAAATATGATCCATTCCTAGAAATTGTGGTCAAAAATTATAAATAAGACCAAATTTGTAATAAACTGAAATTATCCTTTAATGATTGCTTCAGGAACCTTTAGTTTACGTACACACACACACACACACACACACACACACACACATACACACACACACACACAGCCTTTTCACGGGGTGTAAACAAAAGTAAACTCTTCCCACAATAAGCAGCTCAGACCCCACCCTGGTTCCACAATAGATAGAGGAGACCTAAGACACAGAGTGCAGATATTCCCAGGAAAACACTCCTCCAAACGCGCAACAATGAGATACAAAGAGCCGGGCCAAAGTGTATCTATTAACTTGCAACAAGTGGGCCTGATCTAAGGAAAACTGAGAAAAGAAGGAAAACTTGGATCATATTACAATTGTATCTGCTGGTGAACTGAACTGGATTTATGAGTGTGTGTGTGTGTGTGTGTGTGTGTGTGTGTGTGTGTGTGTGTGTGTGTGTGTGTGTGTGTGTGTGTGTGTCTGCGTGTGTGTGTGTGTGTGTGTGTGTGTGTATGTGTGTGTGTGTGAGCAAACAAGATAGTACAGACTCATAGGCTACAATTTCTGCCTTCACATTTCATTCAAATCTTTTAAATCCAGAAGTCTTGCTGTTTTTCAAAACCTCAACATAATTCTGGAGTCTCCAACGATGCCCACCATCATAACTGGAAAAGCACATTTACATTTTGATATGTTCAGTATTTAAAATCTGTCTCCTCATAAGCATAAATAAGGAGTCTAAGGGATTACTGAACCAAATCAACTATTCAGGACTTAAACAGCATTGACCGAGAAACTAACTGTTAATTTCCAAATGCACTTTGAGCACCAATTATCTTTCATCAGTTTCAGTCTATGGAGTCCTAATATTCAACTGATTTGATTTATAGTTTGGTATGCCTCTCAATTTATGGATTGGCATGCCTCTCAACCACATCTATACAATCATATTTCTTTCATTTGTGTGTTTCCTACTTTGTCACAGTTTAGGGAAGGCCCTTTCCACAAATGAGAATCAGAAAAAGCAAAATCTCTGCAGCTAGCTTCTGAAATCTTGTTAAAAACACAGAAAAGGGAAGGATGTTATGAGATGTTCAAAAATCACACTTGGGTATGCTAATGTTTGGATGTCTACATACTTTTGGCCACACAGTGCAGGTTACCTGGCCCTTTTTTTTCCACAGAAGGTCAACTCAAGGTTACTCAAGTAGACAACACACACTCACAAATTACAGAAAGGTGTAAATGCTGAATGTGTGTGAAAATAAATTGATTGAAGAGAAAAGAGAAACTCCTCCCCGCGCTGTACTGCTTCCCGTAAAGATTAGACCTTTATTGAGAAAATTCCAGGTCGGCTTATGGCCGCACGACCCGCTGTCTCCAACCGGGCCGATTATTGAATATTCCGTTACACACACACACACACACACACACAAACCCATACAGAGCAACTGGAGGCCTGTTGTGAGGTGACATTGATGACGCGTGTTGGATGGGATAAGCTTTCCAGCTGTACTCTCACCCGCAGAGAAGTGAGGCTCATTTGGCCCCCCAAAAAGCTCACTGAGGTTTTTCCATACACTGATGAACACCCTCCTGCTTGTTCTGTAGCTCACCAAACTCTAGGAAACTAATCAACTTTGAGTTTATCTTTCATTGTCCATTTAGACACCTGGTTCGTCTGCTGAGTATAGTCTTCCCCCAATTCATGCAGAAAACAGACTGACATAAGGAGTCAGCTTCATATATTCGTTGTGGTCAAGTACTCAAATAAAGGCCAGAACAGCCTTTGAAATGGTCACACACTGCAGGACTAAGGCTGTACTGTATCTCTGGCATGACTCAGTAGAATATCTCACCGGGGTTGGTGTTGTCAGCAGGGAGGGTATACGGGACTAGTGAAGGAAGATGGTCTCATCTATTTTACATCCCATGCACTGGCTATATACTGGATGTGTGTTTCACCTGCTCTCTTTAATAAAAAAATTAAAAAATGAATCACAAAATAATGAGTCAAATACCTCCCTCTGGTGGTTTGATACAGACATCACAAAGCTTTGATCTGTAGCATCAGGTTAAAGGAAGACTGGGTTTAAGTGCTTTTCTCATGGCCATTCACGAAGGCTACCAAACGGCTTGTAGACTTAACCATGTTCATCCTGGGTCATTAACACAGAATGAAAGACTATATTGAACTATTTTCAAGTTAAAAGTGTGTTAAAATGTTTAAATGTTTTACTCATTTACCATAATAAAGTGTAAATGAGCAGCTGACACATTCACTGACAGCAGACCAACATAGTGAAATAAAAAATACAGGTGGATGCATGTAACCCATTGCATGTCCAAGCATCTTGTACTGCAAGAATGTGTTGTTTTTTTTCATTTTAGGGTTATTTGGGATTTTGTTCTGGCTGGATGAAAACACTTTATTCAGAGGAGGAAAAGGGAAGCACTATAGATCAAGAGGTCACAAAGAATAGCTGATTTCTCTTTTTTTATGGCTGCATTTTTTTTCAGTCATTTTAATGAACTGGAGGAGGCATAACCGCATTTTAGACTAAGCATGAATAGAGCTCCAAGAATGTTCACACCTTTTTAATGCTTAAAAAGGGGTGGGGTAAGCAGTTTAACATTTGATAGCCCATTGTTGGAGCTCATTGTTATCATCATTTTTATTTATTTATTTATTTTGTTGCCTTTTTTGGATTATACAGCTGAATAAGATAGCTAATGACATCAGTATCTTTATTTATAGGTTGATCCACCTGGTGACGTTACATACAGATAGACATCGGGGAGGGCTAATGGTTTTTACCAGTGCAAGGGACACACCATTTCTATTTCCTTGAATGGTTTGCTTGTCAAAAATAGTCAAATAAACCTCACAAAAACACTGTTCTAGCCTGTACATTGAACATTTTTATTCCCTACGTAAGATGTATTTTGTCAGTGCCTCTTTAGCTGTTGGATTTTGAGTTTGTTTTTGTTTAGTCTGAGGATAACTTCCCTACCACACCCATCAACCTGCCACATCCTGCTCTAACAGCACTGCTAAATTACATTTTCAATCGATAAAGGTTCCAACCGCCAACATTGTTGTGGCATGCCAGATACTTTTGTTAGATTTCGCAAGAGTGAAAGGTTTACTTACCCAGAGCAAGTTTTCTCATGAAATTCTTGGCTGACATTTAATACTGTGTAGGTGGGATGTAGTAACAAGGTGGGTACCACTTTAGCATTTTTAACGCGAGCTTTCGTTGCATGCTTTGATCTCTCCGGTGAATGAATGAATGAATGAATTATTGTCACTCCTGGGACGTGTTAACCAATGCTTGAGGTGTGAAGCACTGCAGTGACCAGCAGGGAGCAGACTCAATCTGATCTGCTGCCTGATGTTTCCCTGCTGTCACTCATGAGGAGACATTGCAGAATGAATTAAATTTACAACAAGTCCCATTGGTCAGACATGATACTGCATACTTTACACGCTGTGCATTCTTAAGAAGAGATCTTAGAGTGATAACACATGAAGTAACCTCTAAATATTAAAAATCTGTACTATGTATTTTACTGTATATCTGTAACAGAGAGGAAATGCCTCCTTCATTATCATATTGTTGCCATGGTGCTTCAAACGCAGGACAGAACTGAACCACGCATGACATAAAGGGTGATGAGTGTATGAAGTGGGACGCTGTTTTATGATGCATGGTAGGAAGAGACTTTTAGAGCAGTTTGTGGTGAATAGTCAAAGTTTGGATATGTGCCCAAGCTTTTTTTCTTTGAGAGGATGAGCTGTGTTGCTCCCGTGAGGAGGATTCGGAGTGACAAAGGTAAGACCTGCTATGCAATTTTAAACAGCCCATCATCGTCTATGCAGATTACACTAAGCTGCTGTAGCCTTTTCTTCCAGCCCTGCTCCTCTAAAGGGGACTTACAGTTTCTCTTAAGGAGGAGAGTGGAAACTGCTTCACACTCATTAAATCACTGCTGTTTGATATTCATTAATTTATTCCAATTGCACTGACATGGCCTTATTGGACACGCTGCACATTTCTGGTCAATTCCAACTTAATGCTTAAACATTGATGTGTGCTGTGAAAGCTGATTACATTCTGTCTGTGTTTCTATCCACTTTAATTGGAGGTTAGTGGTCCCTGCAACTTTTGGATATTAATCCTTATGTTCAAAGTCAAGTGATCCAAACTGCTAGTCCGTGTGTGTGTGTGTGTGTGTGTGTGTGTGTGTGTGTGTGTGTGTGTGTGTGTGTGTGTGTGTGTGTGTGTGTGTGTGTGTATGTGTGTGTGTGTATGTGTGTGTGTGCGTGTGTGTGTGATTGAGCAAAGCAGGTCGGTAAGAGGTGGACTTTTGTCCAGGGTCGGGCAGTGGTCCATTATTTATTCATGCTGATGTATCTGACCGGCCACCTAATTGCAGCAAGAGGAGCCCAGTTACCCACCGACAGTCTCACATTCGCAGAAACTGGAAAGCGGATCACATGTCAGCCATGACTAACGCTATGCGTCTTATTTACATTTGCACCTCTCAGATCGAACTCTGTAAACAATGTTTGTGTCTGTATAGATGCTAGCTGGTTCACCAAAGGTTGGGAGGAACATAAAAGAGTACAATACATAAATGTTGAGAGACTGATATAAAAAATTGGTTGCAGAAGTGCCTGACAAGTGTTTTGTGTTGTTGCTGTGATCGTGGTAGACAAATGTAAGTCTTTATGCTGCTGTTTTTGTGTTTGTTTTCTTTGGTTGTGTGTGTGTGTGTCTGTGGGGAAGAACTTTTGGATATGAATCCTTACGTGCCAAGTCAAGTTATCCAAACAGCCACATCCTGCAAACTTGTATACTGCTAGTTCATGTGTGTGTATGTGTGTGTGTGTGTAACATGAGCTGCTCCCCGTTCCTTGCAGTGGGCTCCAGCGATGATGTCAACACAAGCTCGGTGACAGAGGAGATCATCTCACATCAAGACCACAAGCAGCCCCTCTCTTTTCTTCCTTCTCTTCCTGGTCTTCACTTATCTTTACCTTCCCCAGGTAAGATACAACTGAGCTTCAATATGTTCACACTGAGAGATTTAATCATGTTTAAAAGTATTCAACCTTATTTCCTAGTGCAGTGTAAGGGCTCTTAATATTCAATCATGTATCAAAGAGGCCGTACAAGAAGTGTAGTCGTACACCAACCAAACATATGAATGTATGATGATGAAAGCAGAAGTTCAACACTGGACAAAGGGCGAGGGCTTTTATTTTGAAAAGAAAGACCAGGCTCGCAAACATACCTGTGTCGCCTCAGGTTGCAGTTACCTATAGCTGAGCTGTACGTAGCAGTTAAAGCAGAACAACAAAACAAATCAGCCAGCCAAACTTTTAATAGTATATCATTAAGTTAGAGTACAGGATAAAACTTCTTCTTGGAAAAACATCCAACAGCCAACCAAAATGACCGAAATCTAAACCTTGTACTGTATTGGAAAGAGCACCTGCAGTAACAATAAACAATATTGCTTCTAGGACCTGCTGCAACTAATACATTTTCCTCCTCTGATGTCTCTTCCCTCCTTTTATGACATTTCATTGTGTCCTCTCTCCAATTTGCACTGTACATTAACACAACCCTCAATTCTTTCTCCTTCTTTATCTCAACACTTGATCCCCTCTCTCTGCAGCCTCTCCTCCATCAGATCAGGCCTACCTGCAAGCAGGAGCCATTTTCCAGCAGCTGCGTACAGAAAAGCCAGTAACGCAACAGCTTCTCCATTATGGGAAGAAGACAGACACACCGCTACCAGAGAGAGGAGACAAGCCCACTCAGAGACAGGCCTACCAACTCGCCTTCAACACACTTAAGTGTATTAAATACTGAAGTTACTAACTTTGAGATTTTAGTTAAACCACGTGCCCTGTCTGGAAAGGACAGGCCGATGGTTAAACATAAAGTCAGGGATAAATTTAATTGATCTACAGTACACTACTGCTATGTCTGTGGACCTAATACACTTCCTATAAAGAAGCCTTATCTCTTTAATGAATAGCAGTGGAGCTGCAGCATGTGTCAACTCCAATATTCACTTTTGAAAAGCAGCTTCAACTGCAGACTGTAGATTAAACATACACACATTGTAATATAATCCATTTCATTTCTCTATGTGTCTGCAAAATTACTTGAGCTGGAGTTACAGCAGATGTCTGTATGGGAGGTGATAAGAAAGTACATGCCATGGACACACACACACACACACACACACACACACACGTACAAAGGCACTCACACAGCAAGCGCACACAGTTTATCATATTTTTAGAGAATGACTGGTATCTGCAGATAGTTTTGAATTTGTTTGGCTAGGTTTGAAGATATTGCTCTGTAAGATGTCTGCCGCCACCTCAGTACAGTGAAATAACTGTTAAAGGCATGCTCAGTATCTGAAATAACAAAAACACAATTTTTCTTTTTAAGAAATGGTGCTATTAAACATTTGAATGTAATTTTTCATTACTGCAAGAACCATAAACAAAATTACATTCCCCTTGATTGTAATGGTGTGTAGATAGGAATTTTAATAAATTAAGTTTAATTTGGGTAAACTAAGCTTTTAAGATTTCTTTTCCATAACTTTATTGTGTCTTGCATGTCTTAGTTTTGTATTTGTGTATTTATTGTTGTCCACTAACAACATTTCTTTTCTCCTAGACCATGATTTACTGGAGGAAATCATTGCTGACAGCTGCTTCAACACTTCTCAGCATATTGTGAGTCCCACTAGATTTGACATGAGTGGTCTCAAACTCAAAATTGATTAAAAAAACTTCAGCACTTACTCTAATAAACTGCCTGGGAGTTATCTGTCTTCAAATAAAGCAGCCGTGTTTTGTCCGTCCATTTGAATGTGCTCCATCAGAATATGGTGGAATGAGAGAGTGAGAGAGAAAGAAAGGGGTGCAGTCAAAGCCCATTTGTATTCTGATCTGTACGTAGTCTGGCTGGTTATAGGTGGCAAATGATGCACAGAGGAGAGAGCAGACGCACTCTCCAACTGGGAGACTGTAAATGACACTATAAAACACTGTGTGATGACACATACATGGGCAAAGAGACACTGTGTGTGTGTGTGTGTGTGTGTGTGTGTGTGTGTGTGTGTGTGTGTGTGTGTGTGTGTGTGTTTAAAGGATGACTTTATTGAGGGATGGGAGAAACATACAGAACAGGCTGATAGATCATTAGTCCTATAAAAGATTCCACACACCTCGTTACTGCAATATACATATTCAACACACCCACACAAACACACCAACACACACCCTGAGAAAAGGTGTTGAAGCAAAGAATGTTTGTACGTGGCTATAAAAGCAAGAAAGGAAAGTGTGAGGAAAAGATCTGCTTATCATTTTCCTTGAGGCAGTTATAATCAATATTTTTTATAATAAAAACTGACCAAACGTTATGTGAAAAGGGTCGCTTGCAGTGAGAAACTCACAGATGCAGCAGGAAGATGTTTAGTAACAAAAGCGAGTACAACTTGCTCAGCACCAACAGCAGACAGACAAACTTTTAGCTGGTAAAGATAGCATTCAGCAGCTAAAGAGACAGGTATTTCTCTCAGAAGTTGGTGGAGACCAAAATTGAGCAAAAGAAGAGGGAATGTTGGTTTATGCGGCATTCATGTGGTGTCCGAATTATTGAAAACATTTGTAGATGACTTGCACAACTGAGTTGATTTCATATTACACAGGAACATAGCAAATGTGTTGATGGTGAAGAAACCTTTTATTAATTGACGGAATTTCAATAAACTTTCTTGCTCCCATGAAACTTGTAATATTGTATAAGAATGTAAATGTTAATTACTGTCAACGTAGAGTGCCCTAGAATTGTCAGAAAAGTTGTTTATTCCCATTAATCCAGGAAAAGCAATACTTTAGTGGTTTGAGGAAATGTACAAGTGTAACAAGTCTGGGACAAAATCCCAAATTTAAATCAATCAATGTCTTATTTCAACACTCTGAGCACTAACATACAACACATCTTCTTTTTAGCATCCATGTTGTTTCCACATCACGATTTAAAACTCATTAATACACTGAAGTCAGAAGAACGACTTCCCAAATCGGGAAATAGGACCATCTGAGGAGCACATGAATGCACCATCACATCTGCATATCGCTATCGTCTAATGCTACTGTATATTCTATATGATAAAGTTAACAATGATGAAAGCGCTCATGTTTTTCAGTCCAGTGACTTGTTGCCGTTGGCGATGGTGATGCTGTTTGACTTCCAACACCGAAGGTTTATGTTGCGTGAACGTTCAACAAAGGAAAGGGAGGAGCTTTTCCAGGAAGTTAGGGACCTGGAGAACAGTCTGCATAGGTGTGTGTTGGTTAAGTGGGGATGGTAACATCTTGCATTTATTTCTAGTGCAACTTTGAAATTGTGCTTAAATCTGGGTATCATACAAACTGAAGGTATATGATGCGTGAACTAAAAGTATATTTACTATGATGGTGTGTGTGTGTGTGTGTGTTGCAGGTGTAAAACCAAGCTGGCAGCATCTTTAGCTCGCTGCAGAGTTAAACAGAATCTGCAGAGCGTCTCTTGTTTTCTCTCTGGTCCTGTAAGGACTAAACAGCACAGAGCAAAACAACTGCCACTCTATGCGTGGGTCAATACCCTCAAGACCAGGTACTCTTTCTCTACTCTTGATCAACCTCAAGGTCTATGGGACATGGTGTCAGGTCAGGATAGTTGTTAATCTTTCACAGAGTGGCCGTTTATAAAATTACATTAAGTGACAGGCTGTGCTTGGGGGGATTGCAATATGACGTAAATGGTGGGTGAAGTTCACTGGGGCGTATCTGAGACAGGACGGTTCAGCATTCGTAGAAACTGAGGATAAAAGTGCTCCTGTGGTAATTTATGTAAAGCTAAAATGCTGCAGCACTGTTCACCAGGCAACCCTGGAGTGCATTTGAGTCACAATAGTTGTAACTATCCTCTACTTTACCCCAGGATGTTTCTGCCTCAAATAACACTTAACCTAACAGAAAACATTTTATCTCATCTGTAGTGTTGAGGAAGTGTGTAAAGCGTTCCAAAGCACGGGCTTGTGTGAAGTGAAAATCATGACTGACCTCAGAGAGGCAACGTTCTGCAGAGACCCTCTCTGTCCAGACACACTCGTCTTCCCTCAACCGCTTCGTGCTCTGCTAGAGCGCAGCAGCCTCACAAGTACACGTGCACTTAACATACAGGTATGTATGATTGTGTGCAGGCTGTAATTGAGCTAGTTAGAGGTAACACTCACTAATGAGAAACATGCTTTCCTCACTTGGGAGTCTTTGAAGATAATTTTAGAAGACAGGTTTAAGACTGACTAGTTGTACACATCCAGCTGAAATAGAAGTACCTTTTACTGCTTCTCTTTTTCTTTCTTAAGTCAAAATGCAAGTGCTGGTTTAAATCTATCAACTTAAGAGTGAAAATAAACATAACTTTCTTAATCACTTTAAAAAGAGGTGAACATTGTTTGACATGCTCTTAGTGACTCAGACTACATTGTTTTTAGGGGAAAATATAAATGAAACAATAAACTGCACAAACAAAGTAAATCCAGATATTCTTCTTATTTTTGCTGGCCAACCATTAATCACAAATGACTCTAATCCTCTTGTTCCTCTACTTATGGAGCACCAAGAACAGTTCTTTATGTTCCTTACGTTCACATTATCTAAAGCAAAACTAGAAAATGCATTAGCTAACACTGAACTAGATTGCTCACATAAATGTTTAAGAAGAAGGTGAAGCAGTAAGAATAGTTGGAAAAATGGGCATAGGTTTAAGTAGTATGAATGTTCATTGAACTGACTTTGAGATTACTGTGAGACAGATTAAAAGCTCTGGATATCCTGTTATGATGTGAATGTAATCTGTGTAACTGTGTTAAAGAAATCAGTTTGCTGTTAATCTTGATCAGCAACACAGCCGTCTATAGCACTGGTGGGTACAGTTTTGTTGAGAAAAATAAGAAAATCCTCTACGCATGTTTGAATAAAAAGCATTCTTCTCTGTGTCTTTTTTTGCAGGACAGGAGTGTGTGTGTGGCAGTGAGCACGTTACGCCCCCTGCTGTTTGAAAACGGTGACGTCCTGGTGGTGGGGTCTTTCTCAGCTGTGACTTTGGCTCACATATCTGTGGCGGCCGCTGACCGCTCTGGCCGAGTGTTGGTCTGTGGTGCTGATCTCCCTCCTTTACAGATAGAGGAGATACAAGAACTACTTACACAAATGGAAGTCAGAAGTGAGCAAAATGAATGGGGAAACAAATAAAGTGTATTATGGACTGTATGAGACTTTTTCAAGAATATTTCCACTTCAACCTACATGCGCACCTTATGTACAGTACATACGCATGACTTTCCTGATGCATATTCATGTCCACTGTAGATGTGCGAGTCTTGTCAGAAACCTTCTTTGGTCTGGATGAGTGGAACACCACCATCCAGCGATTAAAGGTCATCATAGTTCTGCCTCAGTGTACGTCCTCCGCGCTCAACGACCCTGTGCCAACCATCCACAGTGAACATGGAGGTACATAAAAAATGTAGAAAATTAAATATATTGAAACATTGATAGCATTAGTGTATGATGAAAATGCTAAATAATTTTTGTTCTGTTGTCAGACTGGGCTCTGCTGCCAGACTTGTGTCACAGTTCTGTATCCCGGAGCAAAATACACACAATGGCCGCCCAGCAGGCACGACTGCTAGCACATGCTCTCTCCTGTGAGTATATATCGAAAGAAAGGTGGCTCTCCAGTGCCCCTGTGGTAGATATGCTACCACAGGATAGATATGCTAGATATGCAGGGGCGATTTCTTTCGCCCCTGCTCATCAGACAGACTGTCACTGTTTAAAAAAATGCTAATTTTCCCCTTCTTTTCTGTTAGTCCCAAAGGTTCAGACATTGGTCTACTGCACACGCTCAGTGTATCCTGAGGAAAATGAACAACTGGTGAAAAGGGTTTTAGAGAAAACACACACCCACCCCAAACTGCTGCCCTTCAGGTAAACAAACACACACACACACACACAAACACACATACACACACACACACACACACACACACACACACACACACACACACACACACACACACACACACACACACACACACACAAAACCATGTTCTATCTTTGTGTTTTAGTTTTCTGGCTCTTAGGTAATTATGCAATCAGACTTTTCCTTTCTTGTCCACAGGCACAAACCACAAATGAAATGAGGAAATGGAAATTAGTTATGTGCTGTTTTTTGTACAGGCCAAACATAAGGTGACAAGTAAATGGCAGCTAAGCGAAGCTCCCCTGTTTTATCATGAAATTTACTTTGAAGCTAATTGTTCTGTCACTGAGATTCTGTCAGATGATTGAATTCACCCATCAAGGCTCACACCACTTTCACTAAAATCAAACAAGATATCAGCTTATGAAACCAGTCATCATGTACAACTGTATGTTTTTGAATGTGAGCGTGAGAGGCGACAGTCACCAGGCTGGCGACAGCATAAAGGACCAGCTGCTGTTGCCGTGGGGACAGTAGTTAATCCTACAGTTGGGGGGAATGGGGTGGAGAAGATTTCAGTCTGTTTCACGCCTGCTACACACACAACTCATTTCGTACCATCCGTCCTCTTAAAGAAATACAAATGTTATTATATTTGGTCACATAAGCTCTTTTATCAACTTAACGAAGTGCAATGTGACGTCAGCAGCTGTACACATCTGTGTTTACAGTACTTGTTCAGGGAAAACACAAATCTACTGTAGCACCATGCTGCCTATGCTGTTGTTTTTAGAAGAGTTGGCACTAGTTCGCTCCAAAGAAGCACTAATATCAGAAACATGCTAATCTTCTAAACTGCCATCAAACTGCTTTCCTCGTGTATAAAAAGGTTGGCCTGCATCAAAAAATTTGCAATATTTCCTTATTAGTTGAATGGTTGAATCATCCATCTACCCCGACCTCCTCACTACACAAACTTTGTCGCTGTTGATACTACGTTGCCTAACTTCCTCCTAAGCAGTTCTCCCATCTGCCCAAAAACACTCAACATAAAATAATTAAAGGAGCCACATGGAGAGTTTGAATAATGAATTTCCTGTATTTGGTTCTCTAAATAATTGATGGTTCTTTTGTACAATTTCCTAAAACTGCTCATTCTTTCTCCCATTCGCTAACAGTGATACGTCGCTGAGTTAATGTGGCAAGGATTAATCAATGGTAAAATGTCACGTAGCATCTTTTATATTTTTTCGCTTTAAGGGTGAACGGTCCGATTTTCCCCGACGATTCCCAGTCAGGCAAAGACTCAACAGACTCCAAATTCTTCAGGCTCAAACCTTCTCAGTTCACCAACGGCTGCTTCATCGCACGGCTGTCCCGACAGGTGAGAGGGGAAGGAAAATTTGGAGACGTGGAGATAACAGGAAAAAAGTGAGAGAGATGTGGATGGCAAGGATGTGTTTGGAGAAGGGGAACAAAGGTTTTGAAGTGTGTGTGTGTGTGTTTGTGTGTCAGTAGTGCTGAGGCTGCACTCTTTTATTGTCTGTTTGCTGGGAAGTCGGTTGGCTATGCTTGTCTGCACGGAGGCACGCATGCACGCACACACACACACACACACACACACACACTCCACTGAAACACTGCAGCATTATTCCAATACTCTATAAAAAAGAGACAAGTTAAACATGAAATACGCCTGAAACATTTCAGTACTTTACAGCAAAGATGAATGGAGATTCTCTGTATCGTTCTTCCAGCCCTTCCTCCACCCCTACAGTCGTGTTGCATCACTTCGTTGCTCCATCTTTGCCCCCCTCCTATTTCCTCTTCTTGCTCCACTCATAAAAAGTACATAAAGAAGGAAATTAGATGCCGCTCCTTTGATCCCCTGCAGCTCGAAAAATGGTGCAGTGAGGGGACTGAGCCTGTAAATGAGTGTGTTTATATTCTTTTCAATACACACACACACACACACACACACACACACACACACACACACACACACACACACACACACACACACACAGAGGGGCAGGTGTCCAGTGGCAGTGCAGTAATTTTAAATCTAATGATCATCATGTCTAATTTAATCAGCATCATACGTCAGAGCTACGGCTGCAGATTTAGTTACACTGACAATTCAGAGGTGTTTCACTGCTGCTCGCATGAATGACTTCACATCAGTCAAACTGTGCTAGAGGACGATTTAAGGGAATATGAAATAGACACCATGTCAGCATAGAGAGACAGCAAGAGAGAGATGGGGTAAAGAAAAAATCTCTTTTAAAAATGCAAAGGGGGACACAAGAAAACAGACATTGGAAACAGGTATGTCTGGAAATTTCTGAAAAACTGACAAATCTCATCTGTAAAACACATCTGACACACTGCCATCCTTCATGCCTCACTCCAGTACACTCTAGTCTTCTCCATTTTATCACAAAGTCTCATGTTGCAGCATAATTATAGTTTTCAGGCAGGCTTATGAATGACTCAGAGCATATTATGCTGTCAATGCAAGAAAAGTGAGAAACAGCGTAAATTCAAATTAAACACTTGAGAGTGAATTAAATATGCATTTGCAGTTTTTTCAGCAGTGAGTTAGGCAATATGTCATTCAACTTTTAGAGGCATTTCTAATCTATTTGAATGTCACTGCAGATGAAGACAGTGTTTTACCCCTACACATACTGTATACATACAAATGGAGCAAAATGTGTGTGTGTTTTGGACCTGCTGACAACATATTCTTTCGGTCCTAAATGGGTTCATCACTCACATATAGGCCTAGACATGTTCAGAGTAGTTTTTTCAGGGGTATCTCAGTTTAATAGCCACAACCAACAATTGCAAGCGGCATGACTACAAGGCTGTGACCTGCATGATGTCGCCATGGAAGAGTGCTCTGTGCTTGTATTGATCAACATCACAGAACGTGTGGAATTGATCATAAATGGACACACTAGTCTTTTTGTCGGGATGCAGAGTCGGTTGTCGTTCACTACGATGCACTACAAGGGATGAATCAAACAATCAACTGTTGTGCCCAACGCCCATTTTGTTCCCAACACCCCTATATCTGTCAGGTTGGGTTATTATTGGGTTGATATTGTATAGTCTGAAACCGGCAATGGTTGTCCACCACGATGGTACAGACTAAAATGTATCAACATGTTTGCATTTAGGCGATAGGGGATCTGCAAAATAGTCTCGGGAATGAACTTGTTTTGCAGCCCACCACAGAAAACCACATAAAATATGAAATGAAGTTGACTGTTCACACAATATAATAAAGTGGGGTATTTCAATTAGTTGGATACATAGTTTAATGGAATTTTCTCTCACCAGTGTATCGCTGCGTGTAGGGTACTTCCCACACTCTGACAGGATATAAATCCTGTAATCTCTCCTTTCTCTTCTGGAGGATAACGTTATGGCTGTGGCTCTTTTCTACAGCGTTGTGTTGTCTTGTCTCCTTGGTGCTATGTTACCCGAGAGACCTGTGGTTTTAATGTGTTGTGTCTTGACATAAAACCTTAAGCTGACCTTGCTTTTTCAGGCGGATCCCACTAAGGTAGAAACAGTCCACGACGTGCTGGCAAGGGCAGCAGCAAAGGGCCTCCTGGGTGGAATAATTCCTGAACAATCAAAAACCACTAAAAAGGGGAAAAGCAAGAAGAACCGCCTCGCCTCACCCAGTAGCAAACCTTCATCCCCTTCAAGCCAGGAGAGACAGAGAGAAGAGCTTGTTAATGGAGAAGATCCAGTTGCACCGTCAGAACATGAAGAGAAGAAATGTGAATGTGGTGAGGAGGGAGAGGAGGAAAAGGAGAAAGATAAGGGGGGAAAGGGAGGAAAGAAGACCAAAGGGCTTAAAGGAAGTAAGCGAAAGGTCAAACGGCGACCAAAACAAAGCCATGAGAAGACATTGGCAAAAAGAAAAGTCAACCAATCACATCTCAAGAGGCGTCTTACAAAAAGTATACCGAGAAGAATACCTCGTCTTACACTGACATTGATGTCTTCTGCAAAACCCTCCAAACACTTGTCTCCAATCACAGCCCTGGCGCACAAGCTAAGTAAAAATGCAACGATTACATCACAGAAGACGGTCTTTAGCACCTTTTCCCCAGCCAGTCCTGCTCCACCTGCTGCTCCCCATGCAGCCTCCAAGCAGGGGCAGAAACACAAAACTGAAAAGACTGAAAAGACTAAAAGAGCAGCGAAAACACTGAAGGATGCAGCTACACCAGAAAGTCTGTTTGAGGACAGAGGAAAGGTGGTCAGGCCTAAAATAGAGGTGGTGACAGAGAATGTGTTGAAGCCCGCTGATTTGGTCTTGCCACCCATTTCATCCCCTTCCTCCAGCTGTGTAAGCAGCAGGAGTGGTAGTTCTCTGTGTCAGCGTCCGTCCCGGGCCTCCCACTCCCAGCTCCCCCAAACATCTGCATCCTCCTCGGTCTCTCTGCCTGGATTATACAAAGATCATCCTCACTGAAATTATTGGCATGTTCTGACACTAGTCAGTCCAATTATAAAAGTAAATCATTTGAAAATGTTTGAAAACAAATATTGTTGTATTGCAAGTTCACGTTGAGAAATAAAAATTATGTTAAAAGTAATTTAGCCATTTCACAGATTTCTTTGTTTCTGGCATAACTTTAGTTCACACTCTACTGAAATGTACTTGAACATTTTATTAATTAAGTCAAAAAATCTTAAATGAATTAGCCAGATTCTCCTTATTGTATATTATTGTGAGTTTAACCATTTTTAGATTTTTTTTAAAAATTAAGGGACAGTGTGTATATCATTGAAGGGTGAGAGCTGGATAAAGGGAGTTATGTGTTTTTCTTATTGCTGAATGGGTGCTTGTTTAAATTCATTCATAGTTTTATTTCAAACTTTCCCCTGTGAGACACACATATAGACAGTATATATAAAATACAAATTCCCTGATACTGTTATAGTATATTGGGGGAGGATTTTGCAATTTTTGTTTTAGTCAAGAGGAGGGTCAAAAGAAAATATTAATAACGCATGGGAGGGTCTCTAAGGCCCTCTCCCCACCCCAATAATTTAAGTACAGTTATTCAGACAAAAAATATCTAACTGAAGAAGTCTTCTTAGAGACTTGTGATTCATTTTTAGACTAAACCACTGATTCCAAGCCTGCGGGTCAGGACAAAGCTAAATCTGACAGTTCCCATGATAGAAATTATAAACTAAGAAATATAATAATTCCAGACCAAAACCTGTGATGAGGAGTAAAACACTGAGAATGGAGCATCCTGGTGGAACATAGGAGAACCATTGGACTGAACAATAAATCCATTTATCAATCAAAACAAAAAACTAGTAGCAGCCTTAATGCTCACACAGACACGAAATCCTGTTTTATAATGCTGTTTATTCTCACAATTGATTACATTGATAAAGTGTACAAATCAGTGAGCAGCAAACGGAAGCTGACACATCCATCTGTGGGAAAGGCATGTGTGTGTGTTTTTTGTTTTTTGTGTGTGAGCTTGACGGAGACGCTGGGAGTCCACTACTGTTATCTTCCTCCTCCTCCTCCTCCTCCTCCTCCTCCTCCACCTGTTTAACAGTTCAGACCAACAGGGGACTCCCAGCTCTCAGTGCACTGTACAAGGTAAAGATATATTCCTCTATATCTGCCTTTTTTTCTGCAAAGCGGAGCTTGTTGTAGCATTGTGACATAACCAGAGACTGAGATGATGAAAGTGAGTCAAGAGACTGTACTTGCCCCAACTAATAAAATCAGTATATACCTTTATAAAATAGAATAAATAAAATAAAAAATATTTCTGTTCAGTACATACAGTCGTTCTTTTAAACGTCCAAGGGCATGCAAGGCTTTTCACGACTTTCTATATCTCGAGATCAAAAGAATGCATAGATAATTTGCTCAGTTAAATTCAGTATCAACGTAGTTGACAACTGTGAACATTTCCAATAACCTCTCCTTGTTTCATTATTTGCTCTCAAGTTTTTTCTTATCTACAACAATGTATACTAGTATTTTACACTTTGGCCATTTGGTGAGTTTTCAAAAAAAGGCATTTCATTGCAAGAAAATAACAGAAAACTTCCATAGACATTTAAAATGAAAAGATAGCTTATAACAATGATTAATGCCAAACGTTACATTAAATCGATATTATGTACACGCACATTTTGTCATCTCATTCACATTTCAACATCCTTGTGACAAAAGAAGGGGATGTGGCTGAATTTTCTCATCAGGATCTCTTGGAGTTCAAAAGCTTGGTGCAGTACATGGAGACAACAAGACGCAGTTACAGATGTAACACTCTGACCGTTCGCTATGGCCCTCCGTTAGCTACTGCTGCTACGCCTGTCAACCTTTGCTTTCTAACAAGCATGCAGTTTAAAATAAAAGTGGGAAATTGACCAATCCAATAAAAATAAAGATTCTTTGATTTAACACAAAAGTAACCGAAAGCAGCAGTGACCATCAATTTTGGCGGCTGAACTATCACAAGTTGATTTAATTAGCTTACTAGCCAGCTAATTAAGCTGACAATGGGGCGACCCCCCCCCCAAAAAATCATCTTTAAAACTTAAGCTAACGATAGCTCTGGGAGTTGGTTAAAAACACTGTCTCTGGCTGACTTTCAAAAGTGTTGGATAAACACTGGATGGCCGCATACACATCACGCTAACAGGCTTAGGCGTTAGCTACATGTTGCCGCGAAAAGGTTAGCCT
This sequence comes from Etheostoma cragini, assembly GCF_013103735.1. Classification (NCBI taxonomy): domain Eukaryota; kingdom Metazoa; phylum Chordata; class Actinopteri; order Perciformes; family Percidae; genus Etheostoma; species Etheostoma cragini. Next base: position 15,548,921 of record NC_048408.1, read on the forward strand.
CCTCAGTCGTTGTTGAAGGGAAACGTGCTCTTGTATTGCAGTGTGGAGCTCATTAGTCAGAGTATTAGGAAGTAGTTATTGTTAACAGAATTCTGTTTGGTTGTTAGCTTGCATACTTAGACAACCAAGACAGGGGTTAGATTCATGCTTTTTTACCTTATTTTTTAAACACAATGTCTTCAGGCTTTTAGGAATAAGTCATGTTTTAGAGTCTAATGCTTGGCTGGGATTGCGAGTGCAAATTTTCTTAAATCCAGTAACAAACAGTACAGAGATGCTAACAGTATTCCTTAACTTTAATAAAGTGGGGGAAAGATATTTTATGTTAATGTTGTCATTTTTAAGTAACCTGTAAACCCTCAAAACAATCGTCAGGGAGATAGTTAGCCCGACATGCTAACCATTGCTAATCCATTAGAGCGTCACTAGAGCAGACAAACACATCTTAATCAACTGCTTCACTTCTGCTCATGTTATTGGTTTTGCAAAGGAGAAAAAGATACAACCCTCCAAATTATTCATTGAGTATTGGTCTTCTTACAGCCTCTTTCACAATCCAAGAGCTTGCCAGGCTGTCTAAGCCTTGTTACGGTTCCTAAACTGTGATATGACATTCACTGTTTGATAGAGGGGTTTAGCAAATGGTCAATTATAAAGGTTCGGTGTTAATCTGCTCACCCTACATCCAAGAGGACAGCCACGGGGCAAAATGTGTTTATGATTTTAGTTGCTATCTACTTCAAGACCTCTTTAGTATTAACCATACATCCTAGCATGTCAGATGTGGGATAATAAGGAGCTAGCAATGTTGAATTGAGATTTGTGTGAGGAAACTGACCAAAAGCAAGTGATCGCGTGGCACTGTCAAAAACAGATGTACAGTAAAGAGTGGGCAACGGAGGAAAAAAAAAAAACGCATTCAAGTGAACAGAACCCTGGAGACAGATAAATAGTCCAGGAAAGTCCTGTTAATTTAAGTCAACATGTCTTTCTGTTGGCTTTCATCTCAAAAAAACAAAAAGCCGAGGCTGGAGATAAAACCGGTCTCTCTCCTTCTCTCCTCCTCACAAGTCAGATCTCAGCCGCCACCACACCAAGGTACAAAACACACTCCTCCAGTTATCTTCTTTGTATGGTTCCTCCAGCCTTTCTTGTGTTGTCATCCCCCTTTTTTTGTGAACATGAACCGCTGAGGACTAATACTGAGGTGGGATTTAAAGGAATAATCTGTCAAATGTTCCTCCAGCATGTGTGTTGAAGAGCAGCAGCAGCATGCCGATGTGTCCTGTGTTTGGAGCAACAGACTGGTGTTGTTTACCAGAGAGGGAGGAGTAACACTGTCCATCCCTGCTCCATTATGGCAATCGTAAAAAAAACAAGAAAACCGGAAGTATGTGAGGATGTTTTGGGTGAAAGGTCACCGCTCGTTTAGACCCTTCGAGCTGATTCTGGAACAAAGACATAAAAGCAATGCGGCTTTGGATTTTTCACCCCTTCTGTAAGCAGCAGCAGTGTATTGATTATGTCTAGAATGGTTCACTTTTATATTAAAAGTTCATGCAGCTTCCTTCTTTCATTCATTACAAACTGATTTGGAAATCAGACGCGATGGCTTTGATGATTCCTTCCTTCACTACATGTTACAATCTACAGAGGACAATGAGAAAGAGGGGCAGAGGGGAGAAAGCCACCACAGACTAACAGGACAACCAGGTGAATGACAGCGGGTGTGGCCAGGTGTGCACGGTCATGCTGGAAGCACAGTCACAAATACAATTAGAACGTTGAGAGATCAGCAGTATGGGCAGCACTGAGCTCGCTCATCACACGTGCTGTGCTGGGAGAAGCAACTTCCTACTTATTTAGCTGTTGCTCTCCTTTCCTCTCCTTCTCTGTGCTGAGGGGGATTGAGAGTTACTTCTATGTACACAATCACTACTCAGGTGTTTCTGTGGTTGTTCCTTCTTGATGCGAGATTAGAGTCTTTATTCCTCGCAGTTATTTTGAGGAAACAGATTTGAATTTCAGCTCTAGGGCTGATAAACTCTTGAGGTGAAAGTCCAAGTTTAGTCCAGAAATGTAAAGGAAATATGACAAACCCTGGGGCCTTGTTGTGTTTCCAAGGTTACTAGGATCTGTGGTGGTGACGGGTTTTGGCAGCGGTGCGACTAGTTACCATGGTGACTGGTTGTGGCAGGGAGTCGATAGCACTCAACCATGGTTATTGTGGCAACTCGGTGACGGGTCTCTTTTGTTTGAGGGTGTCGATGAGAGAAAGGACGCCTCTCTTGACGCTGGTCGATACCCGACGGGACACCGAATCCCCGGGGGGCGACGTGCCACAGGCCTTCTGGGAGGGGGGTCGAGCCACTAAACACTTCTGATAACGCAGCTAATGGAGAGAGGGATGAAGAAAGAGAGGAACATATTGTAAATAATAGAGAGCTACAGCTGCTGAGTTTACGACTGTGGAGGTGTTAGGGTTAGGGTCTGTGAGCGAGAACAAGAGAAAGAGAGAGAGAGAGAGAGAGAGAGAGAGAGAGCTGGACTGGTGCAGGCTGCTAGCTGTGATCAATAGTAAGGATTGATGATCCTTGTCACCATGAAGGTTTAGAGGTGTGTGTGTGTGTGTGTGTGTGTGTGTGTGTGTGTGTGTGTCCGTCCATATATCCAAAGTTCTGATGTGTGATCAATAGCCCAGCCAGACTAATCTTGTGACTTACCCCACAGAGAGGGCAGAGGCAGATGAGTAATGGGCTGCATAATAGTAGAAACACCGCAGAGGGCATTCTGGGTTGGGATTATGAACATCAAAATGGTACAATAAAATCATTGTAAAAGATATGATGAATTTATTACAGAGGTCATTAATTTAATGTAAATGTTTCCTCTTTAAAACATTTCCTGCAAAGCATTAAACAATGAGCAACACAATATTAAACAACTTTAAACTTTAAAATATAAACAAAATTGCTTGCGTGGACAAAGTTCATCATCAGAGACAACGGATGATGAACTTTAGGTGGATTCTCTGGATTTGAATGCATGTTTTAGTGTTTTGACCTCTGTCTTTGAAACCTGATCGGAGCATGTGGATTGGAAATTAAAACAACCATCTGTTGACTAATTTGCCGGTCTGCTTGTGATGATGACCTTAGTTTGAATAGCATTTGCAATATACAGGCATTTTGCATTTGAATCAATTAGAAATGAAGGACCCCTTTTCATAAAACCAGCTGGTTTTAATAAAGTTATGTTTATAGAATAAAGTAATTGGTTTGCCGTCCTGTGTTTTATGCTTGAATGTTCTAAGGATTTTTTTGAGTTCTGTGTGCAAACGAGTCCTAAAAAATGCATTCTGTAAATATAGCTGAAGAAAAAGCCATGAAACCTGAAAACCATGAAAACCTACATCGTAAGTACTTTCTCATAGACCTACAGTCTCAAGCATTTAGCATGTAGCATTAATGGTTATGTTACAACTGCACACACTTCATTTCCTAAAATCTAACTGCCAACTACAGACTACACAATTGTAATTTGACAATTCAGCTTGCATGTACAAGCTCCGGGAGAGATTCCTTTATTTATTTATTTATCAGAGTTGGCTCAGTGTATTCCAGTGCTGTTGTCAGAGCTGTGCTCTTGCTCAGTGACTCACCATACAAGCGGCCTGTACAGCCTCCGACACGTTTCCTGCGTTGGGCTCACACCAGAAGATGTGACAGTCAAAACGATGGCCACCGGCATCCATGATAAAGGCAAACGTGTGCACGTTCCGTCCAACGCCCATGAAAGACAGGAATCGAACACGACACTCCACCAGCACTTCCTCTTCGTCCTGGACAGAAACATATGCCAAAGTCATAAACATATGGAGGACTGTATTTAACCAACTCAAACCCACAGCAGTTTGTGATGGCATCACGAAAAGAAATCTGATGCATGTGATTCCCCCTCTCTCTTGTCCTACAAGCCTTTATGTGTCGATTATCGAGAGCACATTTTCTGTATTTTTTGTCGTTTCATACATAAGAATCAACAGTAAAGTGCGAGTAGCGGATAAAGTCTAAACTGTGATGACTGCTGAAGGAAAGGATCGACAGGCTCGATAAAATACTCTGCACCAGACATAATGAAATATGTATCTGAGTGAAGTCAAGCCTTAGCCTCCTGTCAGCTCTGACATAAAGTCTTGGTCTGTACTAAAGATTGATTATCAGTCAAATCTGCTACATTTTGCACAATGTATTATTTAACTAAAGGTACAGTACGCCCTCTAAATAGGGGGCGAGACAACCTCAAAACCTAGTCTTTGGATGTTTTGCCATCTTTGTTGTCAATTACGTGACAACAACAACAACCAACCAGGGAAAGTTAGTAGTTTGATTACAGCAGATGTGTGTCTCACTTCGTCTTTGCTGATGGTGACAGTAGCATCTGCCACATTGAGGGCTACCGGGGTCCAGTCCTCTCTGTTGGAAGAACCGATTAGACTGTCGATAGCTCCGTTCAGTATGTCCATGCCTGGAGAAGAGCATGTTTAAAACAAAGAAACATAAACATTAAAATCATACCTAAAGGTATGCTATCAGCATCAACCACGTGCCTTGCATCTCATTCCAGTTTGCACACAGTATTGTGTGCGTGCGTGCGTGCACGTGTGTGTGTGAGAGAGAGACTAACCTATTGGCCTGGCCACAGGCACCATCCCAAGGTAAAGCACCTGAAACTTTTGAACCAGCTCCGTCTTTGGTGTGGGGAACTCTGTTGGGAAGAAGCCATTATAGGTGCTCAGAATAATACATCTTTTAACTACATGTAAACAACCAACAATGCAAATTTAGGGTTCCCACATGTAGCCTGCAGAGTAAATATGTGGATCCTGACCATTTTTATGATTTTTAAGATGTTAAGTCATTCCGGTCCTTGAGTTAGGGTTGTTTCCCCAAGTGTGACAGATGCTGAAAACATATTTTTTTAAGACACGGTTCTATATGTTTTAGCATCTCTTCAACACTGCTTTTTTGCATTGTTCTTTGCAAGTACAACAAAGCTTGTCTAGCTGCCACCAACATCTCATGGCTGCCTACTTTTCCCCATCTGTCTGGCTAATAAAATTTGAAGAGCTCCCTCCACATCTTCTTTGTAAATTTGAACTGATAAACCCTAGCACATTATGCTTTGCAGTGGACCATCAACCCCTAAATCTGTAAACTGAGAAAAAGAAAATAGTAAAAGTTACCCTATGGAGTTTTTGACTGTTGGTGGAGCTATGCAGCAATGTTTTTCCATGTGAGTCCCTATTTGGTTTACTACTGGAGAGTTGGCAGTGATAACGCACAAAAAAGAAGTTACAATGCGCTAAAGCCAAGAAACAAGAAAACTGTATTGGAATAAATATGGATTTAAACAATGCAGGAATAAAACAATGAACAAAAAAAGCATTCAAAACATTTGTCAGACTTCATGGACAAACACAATTTTTTTAAATACACTGACTGATTTTAATGGCTCCGAAATCAAACTGCCTTGATGCTTAAGTTCCTAACTCAAAGTCTTAACTTTTGGAGCATTAACAGAGGACACTGTGAGGACAACACAGACTTTCAGCTCTTACAAATGACCAGTTTAAATGCATGCAGTGTGCCAAAGAAGTGATGATTGCCATGTGTCTATTGATGCATGTCACCACTATCTATTACATTCACTCTCATCTCTCTCTCACACACACACACACACACACACACACACACACACACACAGACTCACACAGTTTATAGGAAGCCTACCTTGTAAAGGGAGATCTAGTCCTGCCTGCATCCTGTCCTGGAGAGAGCCTGCCATTGCTTTGGCATTCTTTCGCTCCGTCATGATCTGGAGGAGAGAGAGAGAGAGAGAGAGAGAGAGAGAGAGAGAGAGAGAGAGAGAGAGAGGCAGAAGCAGATACAGATATATGAGGAAAATGTGTGTGTAGAAACAGAGAAGAATTGGTATACCGTGGCAGAGACACAGGGGAGGAGGGTGAAGAGAAAATGATAAAAAATGTGTAAAAGTGAAAGGATAAGCTCAGGAAAACCTTGAGCAGTGTTCCCCGATACTGTACTAGGAAGCGTGCATGCAGTATATATATATATATATTGTGTAACGTACACACATATATATATATATATATATATATATATATATATATATATATATAAAATTACACAAACACACGTATATACTGTATATATATATATATACATACATATATATTTATTTATACATACAAACACATATATGCATTTATTTATACATACATACATAAAGATATACATAAACAAACATATATATATATATATATATATATACACACATACATACACACATGGCTTCTTCTCCACGTTTTTTCCTCTAATAAATGACATTTCACGGACACATTGTTCAAGTCAATCAACATAACAACCCTTTTTTAATGCTGTATAGAACTGGGTTTCAACACCAAATTACAAGTCTACATGTATAAAAAAAGAATTACAGATCTTCACCAACATTAAATGTATGAAGCTATAAATGTGTTTTATTGGGAACAAAAGGAAAGTCCATTCATTACAAGTGAGTTCGGTGGAAAAAGCAGACACACTAAACAAACACGGTTTGAATACTGTTCTTCTAACCCTGTTTGCATTCATCTGGGAGTGGACGTGCAGTGCAGAGAACGCTCTTTGATAAACGTGTTTTGGGAGAAATAAACTTTGTAGGGCCTGAAATTTAAATGAGTTTAATCATGTTTAGAGACTATTTGAGTCCGACAGATACTCTGTGCAAAGATTCAAATGTGTGCCTACATTAAGTTATGGTAAAAATGATGACAATACATGCAGCACTCTTAATGCTAGACATTTTGATTGTATTATTTCATATACATACTGTATATATACAGTGAGGGAATGAAGTATTTGACCACCCTGCTATTTTGCAAATTCTCCCACTTAGAAATCATGGCGGGGTCTGAAAATGTCATCTTAGGTGCATGTCTACTGTGAGAGACATAATCTAAAAAAGAAAATCCAGAAATCACAATTTATGATTGTTGAATTATTTATTTGTATGATACAGCTGCAAACAAGTACTTGAACACCTGTCCATCAGCTAGAATTCAGACCCTCAAAGACCTGGTAGTCTGCCTTCCAAATGTTTGACGTTTAACCTCTGTAAATGCAAACTGTGTAAATGCTACTGTACCAAATAATAACATTGATCTTCTCAGGTGTTCAATTACTTATTTGCAGCTTTAAAAAAAAAAGTAAAATGACCATCAACTTCCCTGTTGAGTAGAAACAATCTTTCAACAAGTTTGAGCTTTATCTGAATCTATTTGCCAAATTTAAACTTGGCCTTGTGCCTCCAGCCCCCCTCCTCCCGTCTGAACCACTTACCCGGGAGCAGATCTCATGCAGGCTTGTGGCGATGGCTTTGGCTGGCGTGTCACAGCGGAACACATGACATTTTAGGATCCTGGTGTTTTTATCCCGCGCCACATATGCAAAGTCCCTGGGAAAGAGGAAAACACAGGGTCAATAAAAACACACAGACGGGAGATGAAGATGAGAAAAAGATTTGTTGGGCTAGTTTCAGTCCTACTCAGAGACAAAAACAATCTGAAGAATTTGTGTGTGTGTGTGTGTGTCTATAAATCCGGGTTTGAGACTGACACCTATTGAAGACAGATGAGAGATGAACTGACCTTTACCATTCTGATGAATACATCTCACACACACACACACACACACACACACACACACACACACACACACACACACACACACACACACACACACACACACACAGGTCAATGGACAATAAAGATCAATAAAGCAGTGTGATGCAAAAGAGAGTTAAATGAGTGACAGCAGGGAAGATCTTTTCCCTAGGGCCAGTGGATTCTAAAACTACGTATGACCACTGAATAGAGGGAATGAAAAGAAGAAGGAAAAGAGACTGAGGGAGAGAGGAATGAAGATGTAGCTGCAACAAATTAAACCACTACAGCATACACGCGTTGATTTACGTCATTCACATGAAAGCAATCTAAATAACTTCCTTCAAGCTGTGTGCTTCAATATGCCATGCAATAGGAAACGCGGGCTTGAGGGTTAACAAGATTTCTGAGCCCAGCCCCTAAGGGAAAACTCTCCTGAAAAGATTCCTGTGTGTGTGTGTGTGTGTGTGTGCGTGTGTGTGTGTGTGTGTGTGTGTGTGTGTGTGTGTGTGTGTGTGTGTGTGTGTGTGTGTGTGTGTGTGTTTACACTTTAAAAAAGCTTGTAGACAGACAAGGACAGAGGAGGTCACCATTCACTTCCTACATCTGTGGGTGTGCGTGCACAATGCTACAGTACATCAAGAGCCACTTTACAGACGAGAAAAATGAGACTCAGAGGAAATTAAACAATAAAGGAATGGCGGTGATGATGGAGGGATTCTGTAGGAGGAATGAAAGGCAGGAATGTGTTTACCTCTCTCTGCGTCCAAGGAAGCAAGGGAGGAAAAAAAGCCAGTTAGTAGAAATTAAAGAGAAAAAAAATCTTCAAACCAACTCCCTACAAGAGGCAAAGATGTGGCAAACAAGCACTCATACACACAAACACACACGCACAAAGTTACACTGTTGCATTCTTTGCTGTGACAGAACTACTTCCCAAAAAAAGCTTTAAGAGCAGTGCAAAAAATATGTGTGTGTGTGTGTGTGTGTGTGTGTGTGTGTGTGTGTGTGTGTGTGTGTGTGTGTGTGTGTGTGTGTGTGTGTGTGGCACAGGTCAAAGCAGCAATGCAGCTCATACAAAACCTCAAAGTAGAACTGAATAAGGTATGAAGGAAAAAAGAGGGCACAATTAGCTTTAATTGGTTGCTGCTGGTTTGTGTTGCCTAAAACAAATAAAAGAAATTGTCTGTGAGTTTCTAAAAGCCACATAAAAAAAGAAGTAACTGAGAGGGGAGTGAGCAAGAGTAAGGAATTTAACAAGAGAAAAGTGAAATACTGGGAGAGTAAATTGGAAGTGAACTGCAGCAATGTACATGATGAAGACAAAAGCAAAAAGACGAGGGCTGAATAAAACACCCAGATGAAGAATAAAGATAAAAGTCAGAACAAAGGCGAGGGAGAGGGAAAGCGAGATGGGGAAAAGGGAGTGATGTCTCGTTTTCAATATAATCTTATCATCATGCCGACGCCCCTGAAAATGTCAAGGTTGCTGTGAGAATCTGTATTCTCTATGACAATAATGAGTTTCATGGCACATGGAGACAGGGGGAGGCACTGGGGTCCCATTCCTATACTGACACAACCACTCCAATCTTTCACAGGATATAATAGTGGGTGTGACAGAGAGAGTGATAGAGGGAAAATCCTTACTCTAAACAGGTTCCATCATTAAACCAAACAGTCCAACAACCCATAAATAAATTAAAAACCTGGGCAAAGATGTGCAGCAAATTACTGCAGACAACACCTGCTATTTTTGCATTCACATCTGAAGTATCTGAACTATCAACTGTGGAGTGGACTTTGGATACACATTTCCTACAATGAATAGTCATGAAGTGCTGCACATTTTATTGTTTGGGCTTCTCAGCATTGCAAATAAATACTTTTACTAACACAAGCTTCAGATTAATATATACAACATCTGATTTTTACACACCTGAAACATTTTGACATGCACACCTCCTACTTGCTCTACAAATCGACCCAAGCTACCTGCTCGGCAACATCCCCTACAGACTGAGGCTTGATCTTTCAGCTCATCTATCTTTTTCTGCTACTTTATAATAAAACAAAACAGCAGAAGTCATAGTTCCAAAAGACACTTGAGTAGATGTAAAGGAATATAAATATACTCACAACTATTTCTTTTCCTATTTTTGACATGTAATCCTGCGACAGGACCGTCTGTAGACACTCACATCATCTAATCTTGGTGATACTGCAGACGTGCACACACTCCTCAACCTGTCCGCTCCACACCCAGTGAGCACTAACTATACCTCCCCCTCTGGCAGCTTCATTCCCCTCTTTCCTACCAAAACCCCTCTCTCCTCCCCTCTTTCCAACTACCTCCCCCTCCCCCTCCTCCTCCTCCTCCCTGTGCTGCAGCTGAGGTATTCCCACTGCTCTGACTATACTGCTATATGTGGATGTAGCTGGTAGAAATATATTCAGAAAACACACTTTCCTTTTATCTGACAGGGTGATCTCATACATATACTGTAAAAAAAACGCCACTGCGTGTGTGCGTGTGTATAGTAATCTGCAGTTCTGCATATGCTAGGAGCTTTTAGCCTAGCCTCTTTCCCTGAGTGCACTCATTGCTTGTGTGTGTGTGTGTGTGTGTGTGTGTGTGTGTGTGTGTGTGTGTGTGTGTGTGTGTGTGTGTGTGTGTGTGTGTGTGTGTGTGTGCATACATGTGCCAGATCAAATTATACAGCCACTACTGACCTCTCCAGTCCACTTCACCCGGCTGTGCCTGATAACCTACATTCGATTTATTCTCATGCATGCAGCAGCAGCAGCGGTGCAGAGCGCCCTTTACTGGTCGCCAAGCACCACCACCACACTGTGGTTGTGAATTTGTCTTTGAGCTGAGCTGAGGTGAAAGCAAGGGACGAATAGTCGGGTGGGATTTGTGGTGAAACAGAATAAAGGCAATTCTCACTCTCATCCTCTCCTTTATACTGGTGAATTAATCTTTCATTACCATCCCTTCATCATCAATCATTAAGTCCTCTCTCAGCGCTGCCTGTCACCACACCACACAAGTCTGGTGCCCTCAATGGTTACGCTGACCTTTTACTGAGTGTGTGTACCATTGACTTCATTTACATTAGTGACCAGTCAATCAATTAAAGTACTCAAACCTAAACAACAAAAGCCTCAATGAGACATTACCCAGATGACTGGTTAATAACACTCTCAGAGTATTTACACTACAGAAATGCTGAAGATGATTTAAAGCATGGGATGCATTCCGAGAAAACCACAACATGACATCTCACACACTGACAATAAATCGTGAAGACAAGCAAAAGAGGATTATTAAATATTTAAAGAGGAAAAAAGCAATGGTTGCCATGATGACTAACCTGCCATTGTCCCGGCCAACACCCCAGACCCGGATACTTGCGATTGGCTGAGAGTGAAGCACACTGCGGTCCATGGGGTCGACCAGGTTCAACATATTATTCTCCAGCACCAGGTACATGTCCTTCCCCTGAAAACACAAACACACACACACACACACACACACACACACACACACACACACACAGACACACAAATGTGATGAGATCTGTGAACTTCAGATCTCATCACAAAAACATGCAAAAAGAAATATCCTGCAGCTCAAGAAAAAAAAAGTAATTTATGGGTGCTTTCTTTTACTTGCTTAGTACATCTCCCTGTGTGTGCATGTGTGGTGTGGTGTGGTGTATGTGCGTCTCTGAATAAATGATCAAACTTTAAAAAGACAGGGGGTGGGAGATGAAAGGTTATTGAACGAAGGATGAAGCTCTCTCTCTCTCTGTTCTGTCGCTTCAAATTAAATGCAACCACGGCAAAGAGAGGGAAAGACCTCATAACATTGCTCCACTTCCCTCTCCTAATCTTCTCTCCTCCATCCATCTTGACATACATTTCAGGAGACTGTTGCCCTGATTCACTTTTTACCTTTTAATTAATCTTCCTGGCTTTCTAAAAAACACTCTGCTCCTAAAAAAAATGTTCATCCTTTATTTTTTTGGCCTGAACAATACACATGAACACACACACACACACACACACACACACACACACACACACACACACACACACACACACACACACACACACACACACACACACACCTCTCCCCAGATGCCGACAGTGTCTCGGATGTCATTCTTGCAATAGGACAGCTGTCGGATGCAGTTGTTAACAGCAACACTGCTCTTTCCAGGAGCCAAGTCCTCCTCAGCCATTTCCACCCATCCAAGAGAGCGCACCGCAAAACACTGGAGGACACACCAAGTCATGCTACGGTTACAAATACAGTACTGTACAGAACTTACAGACATATGAAAACTCATTCCACACTGAACAGCAGGTTTTTGTTATATGCTTTAATAAGGGTTAATGGTCATTCCTTTGCACAACTTTAACACTACTGTGTTTAAAAACTGGGATTTCGAACTGGCAGGATTCTGAGGGTAGAGCTAAACAATTTGAACTCCACAAAGACTAAACCTAGATAAACAGATGCAAACAACAAAGCATGTTGGTACATAAAAACAGAGGAGAGAGATCCATCCATTTGATCTCATCAAGTATTCAATTAAATTCAGCAGTCCACCCAGAAAGTACTTTGCAGATGCAGACCACAGAGATCCATGTTGAAAGAGATCAAAGAGGGAAAGACAGACAGCAAATAAAGGGAGTCACCATCACACCAACCTGTGGAATCGTGGTTTGTTGCGGGGGAAACATGTTCACGTGTGGCACAAATGCTCATATCAAACTGATTGAAATATCCATGCACATATACGTGCATGAAGTATGTCTTTATAAGGAGTTGTACTGTATGCAAATATTTCAATGTAGGAAAATCCTGTGTCCCTGTGTGTGCACTACAGTTATCTAGTCAGTTTTCTGGACTTTGATAGAGAGAAATTGTTTTTGAGTGAGATCTTGTTTGTATTTAATTCTTTATTTTGTAGAAAAGTGGCCGTTCCAATCTTGATACTACAATAGGCCATTTGCTGGCAGTGTGTGTCAGAGTGTGTTATGGACCAGATGCCTTGACCGTCAGTCTGTGTTTGTTTCTGGTATTCATCACAATGTCACTGTTGCTAAGGATTGTGACTATTTGCCAAACAAACACGCAGAGGGAAACAGACAATAGACTACTAGTTAAATCCGCACCACGTCATCAAGCTGAAGCTTGACTTTAAACTCTAATCCGCGTTGCTTTTGATCTACTCGGCTATCTGTCACAACCTTTACAAGAATTTCAACCTTTCTGAAATCTTCTTCAGTTTGTGACAGAATGAAAGGACTATGTATCAGATCAGATCAGATAAATAATGAATCTATTTTCCTGTTTAAATAGTTGGATTCTAATTTAACTTACACTTTGCACTGACATTTGCTGGTGTCAACCAAATGGGCACGGCATTCTAATTAGTAACATGTCTAACTGATTATATTTATTAAATCCATTATGGACTTTTTTTTTTTAAATTTCTCATCTGAATTTCAGCTTTGAATGTTACTTGGTAATTGATTCACTAATTTGGAGCATTGAACTGTACTTCTTAGTCTCACCACTTGGTGGCAGTCTTGTTTAAATATCTCTTCACTCATGCTGTGAGCAACATGAAAACCACAGGTAAACAACCTGGCTTAAGAAATCAACAGCCTAAAACATACAAATAATTTCACAGCAAAAAGCTACGTGTGCTGGAAATGTGCATGATATTCCACAGTGTTTGAAAGTAAGATTTGATATTCATAAATTTAAGCAACCTTGGGCTCTGCAAAAGATAACAATACATAAATACTGGTATTCTGCCAGCCCATCTAACATATCTATAGTTTTCTACTGTTTAAATAAAGGGAACACAAAGAGGTCACAATGCAAAGGGCTGCTTGTCTGAAACAAACCAGTCTAAAATGAACTTTTACCTAGCATTCAGAAATTTAAAATGTACCGTATAACCAGATACATTACAATAGCTTTAAAAAATGTGTTGTGTGTCTTGTGACATATTAAAAAAACAGACATGCATTATGCAGGCATTTGCACTGAGGTCAAGTTTAAGAAAAGGATCCTTGCCTTTGTTGCTGGGTCACCGTTGACATTGCCTGACTCTTCTTCTTCCACTGTTGGACGGTTCCTAAAAAAAAAAACCATTGCAACCATTAGCTGCTTAATATAAATATGGTTCCTGTCCTGTGTGTTTAGGCTACAGGCAGTCATTACACTAATAGAGAACATGGAGCCATTTCCTGAGTAGAAAGACTAACATCCGGCTTTGTCTGACTAACTCCAACTCCAAAACTGATTAAATACACGATTAAAGAAACTGACTAGAAAAAACCAAAGGGAGAGATAGACAGAGATGCAGTTGAGTAGCACAGAGACACAGAGAGCAAAATATGTTTCATAACTTATTGCAAATCTATTGGCTTGCAAAGATTCATGCAAAGAGGTAGTTTGATTTTTGTATCTGCTTGTGTGTGTCTGTCGGGTATTTCACCTTAGCTTGAGTGATGCGTAGCGAAGCGTAGCACCCTCAAACTCCTTCAGACTGGGGTCAGGGTTCACTGTGGCAGCTTGCAGGTCCTGTTGCACACAGGTGACATCATCAGAGTGTACAAAATGACACCAAAATAAAAACTTCATCTTTGTCCAACAGGCATTCACAGACAAACAGTAGTACTGTCTGCTAAAATGGTCTGGTTTGGCAGTTTTGTCATTTGAACAAAGGTCTCCTATATGAAGTAATAGTATATGTAAAGTATAAAAGTATACAGCGTATGAATAGTCTGGTCCCACAGGACATGCCTTGTCGTTTATTTTTATAGTTGAGTGGTAAAGCACTTGAAAGTGATCCAGATGTATTTGATGTGATAACCTTTTATTAATGCAAGAGGATATTCAATTCATATTATTTCATGTCCACTTACCTAAAATTAACATAGCTTATGAATGCAGTTCTGTGCTTTTGTTCAATATGGAGGTATGGCATATGTACATAAATCTTACCGCCACACTGCCTGAGCACCTTAAATAAAAATCAGATTGGCTCCTGTTCTAAAAGCAATATGCAAAACTGCTATAACATTCACGGATTACAGGCCATTTGGGAGAGGTACTAAAAAGACACAAGGCGAGGGATGAAACCAAATGTAAATTTTTGACCCCATACAGTATTTGCCAGCATGCATCCAACTGTGGGCGGAATGGCCTTGCTGGATGGAGAAATGGCATTGGTATGTTATGTGTAATGGGGCATGCTGCATCAAGGACAGAAAGTAAACATATAGCATGTACACACACACACTTGTGTGTGCACCCACATTCAAATCTGTGCCAGCAGGAAGGAAAGATGACACAATTTTACATAAGTAAAGAAAGAAACAACCTTTTGAGTGTTTTTTGCTGCAGCCATATAACAGATGTTTTACATATCAGGTGACAAAATGCCATGGTTGGTGCAGTTACATATATGTTGAAGCATCAGCCACACATGCTTTTTGCGCAGGCGGTGAATTTCTAGCACATATTGCATAAGGGCACACACTCAAACAGTGTGTGAGGATAGACCAAGAACAAGGCTCATTGACGTTGAGTGCATTATACTTGCCTTCCACACTTCACTATCAATTTTTCCGCCAAAAACACTCCACACCTGTTTCTACATACAGCGTTAAAACACAAACACACACATACACACATAGTGGTAGGGCAAAGATTGGGGTCAAACATAGAAGGGGAGCAAGGGAAGAAGGACAGAAGAAGGCTGTTAGCTAACTAGTTCACCCCACGCGGCGTGCCTGTTGCAATAAGGAGCAACCCAGCAAAACATTTCTTAAATGAAAAGCTGTCAATCAAAATGTTTTCTCAAATGTTTTTGCTCCTATTGAACAGTCACAGCGCCCTCTTAGATACTGAGAATCTATTGATTCTTGATTTGTAGAATATAAACAATACAGACATAGAGTACAGTCATTTGGAAAGTAACACTGTTTTCTGGATGATGGATCTGACATGAATCTGACAATCCTCCTTCATTTTGACAACAAATTCCAATCCAGTTACGTGCCAGTTCAACAAAAACAAAACCACTATAACCAAGGTAATACAAGCCACTAAAAAAGAATTACCAGTAAAGACAAAATATCAAAAGATTTAAGAATAAGTTTTAAGGATAAACGTGATGGAGCTTAGTTTGACGTTATAAACGTTTACCACTTAAGTCTCAGTGTTCGGTATGTTGCAAACAATATTATTACACAAAGATTTTCTTTGTCCATGAATGCAAACAAACTATTGGGAGCTTATAAGTCTTTTATTGGCTCCTGTGCGCGCTGGAGTACCGAGCCAAACCAAATGAAAACATGCCACTGTCCAAATACTTAGTGACTGCACTGTATATGATACAAATAGATATACATATATACTGTAATGTACACACATACGCACATATGCTGTAAGTATCCTTTTTGTCTATCTGTGACACACACACACACATATAAACATACAACAAGATATTAAGCACAACTTTTGGCTATTGAGCCAAAAGGGAACCAGAAGGATGGTTGGTAACAGAACAGAAAGGAACAAAACGTGAGAAGGTTAGCCAAGAATCTTACCTTGTCCTCATCTTCAAGATGCTGAGAGAGACACTCTGGATCGGGCATCCCCTGTAGAGATGCAGAACGAGGCTAAGGAGAGAAAGTGACATCCACCGTGTTAGTCTGTTGGATATTTTGGCTCTTGTGTCACTGGCTAATAGTTGAGTAGTGCAGGTCAGTGACTCCAGGCAGATGTGCCAGAATGAGATTCTGGCACATCTATCTGTCAACATCAGTGCATTCTCACTCGATCAATATTTTATCTGCACCATGCTCCTCTCTTTTAATCTTCTTTCCTCTCTCCGTATCCTTCCATCATTCTGCATGATTGACTGATTGATTGACTTAGTGTTCTTGTATTCCTGTATTCTGCTGCTAGACTGCAGTATTGATGGTCCTTTCTTTTTACCCAGGCTGTCTTGTAGCATATTTCTGCCAATCTTCCACTGATCTCAATCAGGAATTCAGAAAAACAGATCAGAAAGATAAATTGCCCCGTCTAAAATCACTATATGGAGGCTTAAACTGAATTCTTACAACATGTGCAGAATACCACAGACTGTACAAAAAAGCTGAAAATACTTTAGTTGGTTACTCACAAAGTAGCAACTGTTGACAAATCCACATGTGGTGAGGGTGGGCTCGTGAGTGGGGAGAGGCTCCACTGAGCTGTCAGAGGTGGTGCTGCCCGAACGAGTCGACCCCCTAAAGAAGACCTCCGCTTGGCACGACTACATGTATACACACACACACACACACACACACACAATTTAGAAGGTTAGAGTTACTGTAGGACAGTTGCATTAGACCACATTAGTTTGATCAAGGTGTACTTAGTAAGATGGCAAGATAGTGTACAATATCCACACAGCCACTATAATAAGTGTAAAATATCCAGATCTTATTACAGTCACTTTCATATTCATTTTCTGCAGTTCTGCTGGTAATTCCAATTGTTATAATGCTGATCATAATGACTAACAGTTCTAAAAATACAATCTAGATTAATAATGAGAAGTTCATTTTCAAATTTAAAGCATCACAGTCATGTGATAATCTTAGTATTTCATATATGTCTTTCATTTAAATCGTACGGCATGTGTAAGTTTGACATAATTGTTATTGTGTTCATTTAAATCTGTGACTTCGTTATTTTTCCATTGTTACTCCTCACTGCTATACATTGTGGATGGATTGTCTTCAGACTGTACTACCACAACATTTTGAGCCCGAGCACTGCCATAGCGACTTTTTGCCATCACTTAAAACCATCTTGGGCAATCAGTTACACAGAACAACTGCAGATGTAATTGACAATAACAGCTAAAACAAAATGCAAAATTTATGTCAGACCTCAAATGTGCATGTGTGTCAGTGTGTTGTTTTGTCTCTCACCTCATGGTCGGGAGTGGGTGAGGGGCTGAGTGAACCAAGGGAGTGTTTCCGTTGAGTGAACACTGTGTGTTCGCCCAGAGCCTGGGACTCTGTCTGTTCAGGGGGTGCTGGGTGAGTGGCAGGCCTCTCCCACTGGGTGGCACCTGTAGGAATGTGCCAGTAGTAGATCCCGGCCATGTCCGTGATCTTCTTCCATCCAGGAGGCAGGTCAGGGTCTGTCTGGAATGACTGCTCACTCCAGATATCTGGTAAAAAAAAAAAAATATAGAGTTTATTTAAATAAATAAACCGGGAAAAGAGTTAATTGATTAAAATGACAGACCTCTTATATACCTTTCTCACAAATACACAATAAAGACACATTTATGACTGCACACAGAGATACAATATAGTTTTTTATTTACATATTATCAAATTGGCCTCTGTTAAATGAAATGTAATCCTCCAAGATACTTCTACTGAATGATATCACCAGCTGACCGGATTACCAGCATCTGCTGCAGCTGTCATGTGACAAGCCATGTCTTTCATCAGACAACAACTGAGTGAAATCTGTTAAGCACTGTTGTATTTGTGCAACATAATTACATTTTTAAATGAAACATACAGTGGGTACGGAAAGTATTCAGACCCCTTTAAATTTTTCACTCTTTGTTTCATTGCAGCCTTTTTCCAAA
>NC_048408.1:15567464-15572556 GCF_013103735.1 Etheostoma cragini
TTTTTGGAAAATGGCTGCAATGAAACAAAGAGTGAAAAATTTAAAGGGGTCTGAATACTTTCCGTACCCACTGTATCACACAGGAAAAAACAACTCCCAAGTATACACAAAAACACACAGGCACAAGCATTCCTCTCACATTTAGAACAGTTCAACAGACGTCAGATGCAGTCTCAATGAGATAGCCCGTAGCAGAATTTAAATAGATTTGGATTTATTCAACCCAACAAAAATGAGGATTTATTATTCTTCTCTGGCCATTACAACTGCATTAACTTCTTTTCAGAACCCAATATAAAAATGTTGTCTCTTTTTTTTTGTATGTTCAATTATGTTTTTTTTTAATTTATTGTTTAAAGGTCCCAAAAAGGTCCCAAAGGACATGGTGGATGCTTTTATATAGACCGTAGTGGTCCCCTAATAAGTATATTTTCCAAAATTCAGCCTTGGTGCAGAATTAAAGCCACTAGAGCCACAATGAGCTGTAGTAAGTACATTTTTGAGTCTGTAGCTTTTAAGGATGAAGGGGGGGGGGCAAGGTGCAGGGTGTGGCCTTGATGAACTGCCATTTTGCTCTCTCTCATGGGTGGACCAAATTCTCTGAGCAGGCAAAGCAGAGAAAGGGGTGGTAACCTGGCCCCTTATGACCTCATAAGGAGCAAGGTTCAAGATCGGCCCATCTGAGGTTTCATTTTCTCAAAGGCAGAGCAGGATACCCAGGGCTTGCTTTACACCTATCGCCATTTCTTGCCACTGGGGGCCCATACACAGGCTGGGGGAACTCACATTAACGTTAAAAGACTCATAAAGTGAAATTTCATGCAATGGGACCTTTAAATTAATATTTTAAATTAGCTAATTCGCTTCCAATAATTCAGGCTGTACATTATAAAGTTAATATTGCCATTGATTGCAAGGCTACTGACAAAGTGAAGCTTAACTTTTAGCAGTGTGGGTGATGAAATGCTCACCCATTGTATTTTTTCATATTAACTTACTAAATACAATGTTACATAACTCTGTGTACAACTAAGTTAGGTGGAAGATGTAACAGACAGAATTCTAAAAAAAGATTATAATTTTATATATATATATATATATATATATATATATATATATATATATATATATATATATATATATATATATATATATATATATATATATATATATATATATACACACACATTCATCAGAATCATTTAAATGACAAATAAATTATTCTGATACATTAATATTTAAAAAATAATAATAATAACGGACGGTCAACCATGTTATGTCGGTGTTGTACATTTGTTCTACGACGTCCCTGTTGGCAACACTGATTTTTTTTCTGTGTTTTTGTTCAAAGAACTTTAAGTTTCATATCTTAAGTTTGTATTTCATGCATTTTATTTATCAGAATTTTAATATATTTGATGTTCCTTTGAAAAAAAAAAAATTATTATATTATTTTAGTTAGAACTCATAAATAACTATAAATAACTAATGTTAGGGAAATCTGTTCATGTTTTATGCGTTTCTGGATTTTTTTCTGTATACAAATATTTGTATTGGTATCAGCCTTACAAACCCTTTATTGCTTGGGCTCTAAACAGCATATAGAGCAGATGGCTTTTACCCTATATATTTGACAGTGACTGAACGTCATGGAAATACAGCAATTACCTTGAAGAGACACAGATTACTTATATCCCTGTTTCTTCTCTTACTCTTGTACTGTCATGTCATCTGCAAGATACAGTTTCCTGACAGTCAAGAGGGAGTGTGCTTAACACTCTTGTCATACTGTCGTTTCTGCTGATTGTGGGCTTGATCTCTGTTCCATGCAGCAGAACTGAAAGCAAACTGAAGTTTCTGCATCAATTGGGCAACATAGTCAGCAGAAGCACACACACACCGTTGATGCCATTTTTGTATGTGTGAAGTCGATGTAGTGGCACAGGTAGTAAAGATGATACAAAACTGAATTAGGTGGTGTAGCAACCCATAAAAAGTGATATAAACTCTGGAGGTCTGATCACTTGGTGCTGTGTGTGTCTGTGTGTGTTTTTTGTTTAGCTGTGTGGTTGCAAAAAGAGTTCTCAAACTGCTGACCGTGTTGATGAAACACAGACAGGGCCTGTCGCCACGACAGCAGGCCATATGTCATCATGCCGACTGGGTCGGTCCAGATTGAGTTGGAATTCAAACACACAAAGACACACATACATTTATTAAGGCTTAGGTTTATTAAATGGAAAATACATTACTCAAAAAGCTTGGCAAAATGCAAGCACACACACACACACACACACACACACACACACACACACACACACACACACACACACACACTTGGCAAAAGCAGACATCCCTTGGGGCTTAAGACATTAAGTATTAGAGCAAGAAGATGTGAAGAAGTGCCTTCTGGGAGTTGATGTCTTTTATGAGCAAAAAATGGGTCAGAGCAAATGATACTGAAGAGGCTCTGTATGCTATGAGTGAGAGAGAAGATGGGGATTCAGGAGGGAGAGAGACAGAGAGAGAGAGAGAGCTTGGTGGTATTTCAGGGGTTAAAGTTACCATCATTGTCAACATCTGCAAGCACCTTGGCAAGCGTGGAATTAGAAGGAAAAGCTTAAGTATGCTAACACTGAGGCTAGGAACTGGCGTGCACCTATGCAGTTCATGGAAATGTGCCACAGCAGAGCTACGTAGCAGTTAGCCTACAATAGCCTAAGTTAGCATGCAGCTCCATGCCACAGCAGAGATGAGCAGAGGGGGGAGGGGAGAACAGTAAGCTTCTGGAGCAAAACACACATGTTCTCTCTGTCAAACAACACACACACACAAATTACACCACCATGACCCGACCGATACACGCATTCACCCACAAATACAACATTAACAGACCACAGACTCCTGATAATTAGAGAATTATACCATTAGAAAGACAAACTTCATACCTGTGTTGCAAGAGACACGCACATATACTCATGCGTGCACACACACACACATATACTCATGCGTGCACACAAACATATACTCGTGCGTGCGCGTGCACACACACACACACACACACACACACACCAAACTAACACCCACACTGTTGTTTCCAGCCGACTTCCAACCGATGCACCTACCCTCGTAATTGACAATGACAATGGCCAGCATGTAGTCTTTCCCCAGCATCATAGCTAGCTAGCTGCCTCTCATACAGCAAAACCCAGTGCTGTTATCAAAACGGAGAAACCCAGACAGCAACAGATAGAGAGCGAGAGAGAGAGAGAGAGAGTGTGGGACACTGCAAGAGAAGGGCAGGCAGAAAAGCTGGGAGAACTAGAAGTAGAAATAGAGGCCGAGAAGAGAGGGAGAAAAGAGAGAGACTGACTGCTAGCTTGTGTATCCCCTGCAGCTGAGGTCTGTTTGCTGTTGTTGTCTTTCCTCCCTCTATCTGGAGCATCAACAACATTAACAACTCAAATAAGCCTGCCTTCCCTTTCCTGCCCTAAGACAAACATATACACCGGCATGTGGAAAGACACTTAAAATCTGGCACACTCATTTTTCATCGAATGTCGATGTTTATCACTTTCCCCCACTTTTCCATCTAGCCTTTAGCCTCTCTTAGTTGTCCTGGCAACCCCCAGATCATCGTTCATTTAGTATCATATGCAGTAGAGGAGAGGTGCAAGAAGGAGGAGCAGAGAGGAAGGGAGACATAGAGTGGGGCTGATGAAGGGAGAAAAAACAGCTATGAGGAGGACCCTGATATACTCAGGGTGGGAAGATTGTTGAGTAAGCGAGTGACAGACAGAGATAAAGAGAAAGAAGTAGCTCAACAACTAAAAACACTGAATCTCACATTTCGCTGTACTCATAGATATAGAACAATAACCAATCTATATCTATAGTGTACTGCACTCAAAGGGCTTACCATACTCTTATAAACATTCAACTCATGATTACTTGCAAGTGTTACAATGCATGTTGTGTGAGATTGCAAAAGACCTCTTTAAATGACCTTCCTCAACTCAGTCTGTGTGTATGTGTGTTTTTGGCTTCTCTGTGTGAAAGCAGTGTCGTATTGGCCTTCTAATCCGCAACATCCACAGAGGAATCTGACACACACCTGGGAAAACAATACGGCTTTGTCAATATGAAAGAGCGAGAGAGGCAGACAGGCGGGCACAGCTAGTATGGGTGACTGTGTGTTATCAATATTGATAAATTCATCATCAATACGTCTAAATTCAACAATATGTGTATTCTCATTCACGTCTCTATCCCATGAGAGAATTATGACTTTGGATTGCCATTTTAGACCAGGACGAGCAAGAGGCGATAAGGACAATAGAACACATGGAAAGCAAATTCTGGACAAGCTGCTCAGAATCCTATTTGAAGAGAAATGTAATGCAAAGATGTTCAGAGCCATAGATTCAAAAGGGACAGTGAGTCATCAAAGAGCTAAAAGAGAAGTATTCTGGAAGAAAAAAGCAGCGAGGAGGCTCAACAGCTCAGAAAACTGTAACTCTCAGAGATTGAGAGGATGGTTTACAGCTTGGCTATAGCTCAGAGGTCGTGGGCTGCTGCTCCAGAGGATATGGATGAGTTTAATGCTGCGTTCCATTTAGTTCGGCAGTTGGAAGTCAGAACCAACCATGATTCTGGCATCATTCATGATGACACACCCGAGTTGACCGTAGGGGGTTTCTAGCCATGTTATTCATTGTTAGCAAAGAAAAGTTGATAACAACCCACCTTGTGGTATTTTGAGCATGCAAACACCATAGCAACATGTCGACAGAGAGAAATGAAAAATACTGCTGATTTAATGAGACACAGTTCTGACTAGAAACTTAGAAATTCAGACTTCTCAGTTCAACTGGAACGCACCACCAATTTATGCTGACCACCATGCTGACAAAAGAATTACAATGACTTAAACAGACCATCTGCATTCTGTGTGTGTGTGTATGTGTGTGTGTATAATTAAACAGTAATGACTCAAAATGTAAGTAATAAACTTAAAGAGACATTCTGCCTAGTGTGTGTGTATATATATATATATATATATATATATATATATATATATATATATATATAT
>NC_048408.1:15572656-15617249 GCF_013103735.1 Etheostoma cragini
CCAGTATAAATGTTAGAGGCTTTGAAGTTTACTTATTGCAGGATGTTTTGTTTGTGTGTGTTAATGTGTGTACCTGTCTCTTCTGGGGAGTTGCTCTCCTGGGACAGCGTGGTCCAACTCAACTCTTCGTCACTAGGGTTCAGATTCTGAATGCGGTTCAAAGCACAGTCTGTCTTTGCCCCAGTCCTTCTGTCCTTCTTCGTCTCTGGAGAGGAGGAAGAAGAGCGGGAGGCCACTGAGAACAGGGGTGTGTCCTCTGGACTGGGCTGCTTAGGCAGGGAAGGAGGAGGAGGTACCGGGGAGTCCTTGCCTGATTTGAGGAGCTTGAAGTTGGAGTGGAGGTTCGTCAAAGGAGACTCACTTTTTATCATGAGCAAAGGCTTATTCTCTTCGTCTTCCTGCTCCTCTACTACCACCCCATCTCCATCTTCCTCAATCTGTATCTTTGACATCATTTCCTTCTCAGACAGAATGCTGATGTCATCACTCTCCTCTGCCTCAATGTTCAAGTCAAAGCCCAAAACTGTTGTGTTGCCGTTCATATTGAGTTCCACAGTTGTGTTTATGTTACAGTCTATGTCTGATTCTGTTATCTGCTCTGGATCTACGCCAGCGTTAGTGTCCGAGTGCAGTTCAATGTCTACCTCAATGACATCAGCCTCTCCGTCATTATTGGTGAGAGTTTGACTGTCGTCCAATTCAGCTGTGTTGACATTAACATCGTCTGCTGTATTTTCAGACTCCTGGTCCGTCAAGTCAGGGCTGGTTGTGTTTTTGTTGTGATCTTGACCGGCTTTACGAAGCTGGTTCATTCCGTTCTTGGCAAGTTTGGGATTGTTGGGTGTTATAGAATGTGAAGGGGATGATGGTGGTGATGATGATGATGATGATGGCGCTGCTTCTCCGAGGCCCATGGCAGCCTGGATACTGGTGAGTGCATACTTTTTACGACACTTGGGCGGCGTGGCGGAGCCCTGCTTGATGACATCACTGCTCAGCAGCTGGTTGTGTGAGGAGCGAAGGCTGAGTGAGGTGGGAGGCGTGGCAGCGGGGCCATTACGATTGGTCATATCTACTGACATCATTGTGGCACGAGACAGATCACCTGACAGAGGAAGAGATGGGATTCAGGAAGTGAATACATTTAAATTTGAATGTGCGTTAACATAAATACAATATATTGTAGACATTAGCTTTCAGGAAGAGTGTCTCATTACTTTCTACTTTAATTTGCATCAGAAGAGTTATCCTTACATAGTAATGCAAAAGACAGGTTCTGTGTTTTAGGACATGGTTCCAATAAACAAACAACATTCTTCCAGAGAAAGTAAACAGTGTAAAAGAGAACACACCATATTCACATTAAACTATAAGCTTAGTTTAGTATTACATTGCCGGACCTATCTCTTTCTATCACTATCTGGGTGGTGATGGCGCAGTGAATATGAAATATGTCTTTGGTATGGGAGACCAATTGCTCCAGAGGTGAGCGGCCTCTGACATATATAGCAATTGTAAGTCGCTTTGGATAAAAGTGTCAGCTAAATGACATGTAAGGTAATGTAATGTAATATAATGAATCTCCACAGCGCTGTGTCAGCGCTAGAGTACGGTCTGGCTATACCGCTTATCTATTCTGGGATAGGGGACTAAGCAATCTGGCTTGTTTGTATTTCTTTAAACCAATCACAACTGAAGAAGAACTGCTATGGCGTCAAATGCACTATTAGCAGATCTTTATAAATAAAATTATTATAAACTGTGTAAGACTGTGCAAATATTCATTATTGGCTAACTGCACGAGGACAAATTACAGAACAGATATGCGAGCTTACAATCATTAAAGGTGAAAAAAAGCCTAAGGAAAGGAATATATCCAAGCATGAAAAATATACAAGGTTTTCCATTTAATATTCAATAAAAAAATGCTACAATAGTAGATAAACAATGATACAACCTGTGGCTTTCTTTTAGTTTGGTATGCAAAATTATAGAAGTGTAACTAATCATAACAGAGCTTTAATCAGAAAGAGAGCTCAACTCAAGTCTACTAAATGAATTCAAATCTCTTTACAAGGTCTGGTGATATTCTGTTGATTTCCTATTGTCAATAAATCCCAATAAAAAGACTTGAAACAACTAACAACTACTAACAAGTATTGCCTGCATAGCCAAAGCCTAATGCAGTAGATAGTAGTGTTTCCTTCCTGGTTCTGTAAATACTTACCCACCAAATCTACAGCTGAAAATAGCACAACAACAAACACAGTATTTCCTACTGTTTAGTAATGACTGCTAAAAACTACAATGCCCAGCTGTTTTAGGAGTACCACGGACAGGGTAGGGAACGTACTGAGAGAAGGACGGAAGCATGGTTGGTTTTGGTCTTTTTTATTGTGATTTGTTGATGATGAAAATTTACAGACTACTGCCAGGCTTATATTTTACATCCCTGAGAGATACCACTGCAGAGCAGGGGTAGTGAACCACTCAGCATGAAGAGGTGCAAGTTTGTAGTGTGTGTGTGTGTGTGTGTGTGTGTGTGTGTGTGTGTGTGTGTGTGTGTGTGTGTGTGTGTGTGTGTGTGTGTGTGTGTGTGTGTGTGTGTGTGGTACCTGACAGGAGGTCAGTCACAGACCGGGGCTGGTCACTGTTTAGGGTTCAGTTGACTCAGCTGCAGATCTGAACACCACAGAGGGGATAAAAAGTAAAAGAATGATCAGAAGAAGAATGCAAAGAATCCTGAGTACTTCTTGGGTTGCCCTCGGAGACCACATTCATCCATGTAGAACCCAACTACAGCGGGTCTCTATGGAGACAACATAACACTGAGGTAGTGAAGGGACTCCAAACATAAAAAAATCATATAAAGTATAAAAGGCATTCAACAATCATAAACAGAGAAGTAATGAATACATGGGGACTGTTGTTTGGTGAAGAATTGTTCATTGTGTTATGCACATCAACTCTTTCACGTGATTAGCCATTGAATGTACAGAGGACAGTGTTTTGTTTTCTGTCAGTAAAATCAAAGGTAAAATGAGTGAGTATTGTTGTATTTTGTACACATTTAAAGGGTCTTCCCTGTTTAACAGTGAAGCTAAAGTGGTACCTAACAGGTGGGGGAGGGAGGGCTGTAGGGGGGTCAAGGCACACAGATAGGTGTTCCTAGGGGATTATTTTATGTGTTTAGAAAGCTTTAAGTTCATCCAAACAACAATAAGGCTCCAATTCAGCTTAAGTGGTAGACGATATAATGCTCTACTGTAGTTACTTCAAAGTAAGAAGATATATAATGGCTTTTACTGTGTAGTAAGTATTTACTTGAAATGTTTTCATCAAGTTTTTTGTTTTGTTAGAGTCAGAAGATGCTCTAAAATGATTTAAATACCAGACCGTTACCATGTCTGAATACCATTCCATGTCTATTGACAACACCAATGCTTGTAAATAATGAAAGGAGCTATATTTTCAGTCATGACAGGAACAATTCCTGAAAGCTTGGAGGGTTTACAAGAGTGTATTTTTATGTTGAAAACACACCGACTTAAAAGAAGCCTTTTTACAGTTGCTACTCACCAGAGCACTAAGGGTTGTAGGAAACTCCAGGATGTAGCGCGTCCATGCTGGTCGTCATCCAATCACGAGGGCTACACCGAAGCAGTGGTGTCCTGAGGGAGAGAGACAAACATAAAACAGGATTAATGAGAGAGAGCGAGAGAGAGAAAGAGGGAGGGGTGAACAGAAAGAGAAAGAGGACTGCAGGACACCAGAGGGACAAATAATAAAGACACATCAATTATTCATAACCTTAATCAAATATTAATACACAAGGATGTGTGTGTGTGTGTGTGTGTGAAAATAAGACTCATTTCATATAGAGCTCATATTTCTTTCTTTAGTGCAGTTTTGCCAACCCTTTGCTGACTGGAACCATCATAAACTAAATGCCACAGGAGACTTGTAAACTCCCTGTACACTGCTTTCCAACAACGCACGCACGCACACACAAAATACAGTCATGGCTTGTAGACAGTTCTCACTAACACACAAATGCTATGTGTAGTGGAGAGAAAGACAACAAGCATAGTTAGAATGGACCATAGAATTCCATTTATTCCTGGCTGTGGGGCTGGAAAAACACCTAGGAAGGATTTGGGGGAATACATTTGTAAGAAAGAAAGAAATAATATCCCATGGATTTTTTGAACTAAAAGCTGACACAAGCACCATTGCAAAGAGATATTTCCAAATTTCTAGTAATTAATCAACCTCATTTACAGATCTAATCAATTACAAAGTACAAAATCCATGCACCACAGCTACAGAGGTAAAGGCAAACGTGCGCTGATGACTGCAAGAACATGTAGACATTTAAGTGCATAATGATCAAACTGTCCTCACAATCAGGCAAATCCTCAAATGGCAATAGCAGTCAGTGTTATTGGCCCTGAAACTAAAACTTATCAGTGTGTATCAGTGTTTCTCAGTAAAAGAAATTCGCATAAGGACTAAACCAGTGCTATTTTTGCCTCCTTTCTTTTTGATTGTCTCAAGATGAGTTAGTAATTTGTAGAGTGTCACCTTTATTAAAAAAGTAATAGTCTAGCTATATTTCTAGCATCACAAAGTGAAATGCAGTTATTCAACCTGTTACATCATCTCATAACTAACCTGAACATACAGTGTAACTCATTGTTGAACACTAGTAATGCAAGCCGTTGAAAGTCAATATTATCAGATCAGAAATTTTAAGAAAAACAACAAGCCAATGGGAAAATGTCAACATTAGGCTCTGTGTAATGCGGTCGAGATGTGGACATTTATTTTTCTTCCCAACTTGCAAAAAATACAATTTCAGTTTTTTCCAATATCTTGCAGCACTAGTGCTGTGTCACTTGAATGCCTGGTAAATCTAACCAACATACTGTAGAACACATGTCGGCCACAACAACAGTTATACTGAGCCTACTGACAAAATAGACAAACAACATCTGGTTTGGGCGCCTGGGTAGCTCACCTGGAAGAGCACGCGCACATGTATAAAGGTTTACTCCTCGACACAGCGGCCGCGGGTTCGACACTGACCAGCAGCCCTTTGCTGCATGTCATTCCCCCCCCCTGTCATGTCTTCATCTGTCCTATGAAAATAAAGGCCTAACATGCCCCCAAAAAATCTTACAAACAAAAACATATCTGGTTTGTCTAGTAACACTAGGTAATATACACAGATGGTGGTAAAAAGGTAATCCATCTAAGAACATCTACATATAATTTTGACCTCAAAGCAGCTGTGTACTGTAATGTATTTTCTCTACTGGTTTGAGCAGTGGTTACGAAAGAGATATCATGTCAGAAGTCACCAATGTTGTGAAAATGCCCAACTGACAAAGAAACAAACATGATGATAATAAAAAATGATAAAAAAGACGGATTGTTGAAGCTATTACACTGATTTTAGTTTTCTAAAGCGCTCAAGTATAAAAATTGCCAAGAGCAAGGAAGTAGAAAGTGATTCAGAAAATAGCAATACAAATGTTGCATTCTGGGTGTGCTTGCTCAATTCCTTGAATCCTGCTCCAACAAGTCTGCATTCCTGGAAATGTGTGATTTGTTTGTGTGTGTGAGACAGTGTTTGTATGAAGGGTTGTCTACACCTAAAATGTATGAATCAATTCCCATTAGCGTCGCAGGTTGGAAGTTGCATGTGTAATCAAGGTCTACACCCGTACTCTAAGCACAAGAGTCATTGCAAGTAATAAGGTTGTTTAAGGATGTTCAGTCATTAAGTCAACAGTGTATAGAATCATAGCGCTTTATATACATAGACCCTTATTGATCCCATTCATCAAACATAAAAATAAAGCTAATAAAGAGAGTTTTGGTGGTGGTGGGTGTGTGTGTGTGTGTGTGTGTGTGTGTGTGTGTGTGTGTGTGTGTGTGGGGGGGGGGGGGGGGGGGGGGGGGGGGGGGGGGGGGGGGGGGGGGGGGGGGGGGGGGGGGGGGGTGTTAGTCATGTCAAACTGACAAACATTTATCTGAGCAGGTCCAAGTCCAAATAGCTTTGGTCTAAGCATAAATAGTAAAAATACTGTTTACTTTAAAGCAACATTATGTAACTATTTTACCTTAAAATGACAGCCTTGGAATCATTTTTATAAGTAAAGTATATAAGTAAATCTGGGACAGGCTTTTACTGGAGGGCGAGTGTTTGCAAAATAAAAGGCAGCAAGACATCTTGCTGTTGGACTGGTAAGTAATATTAGCTGGCTGGCTTTGTCTTGTGTTGGTGCACTTGCTTGATGTTTGGCAAAGTGGTCAACTTGCTTGTTTTTGATCATAAGTAATGTATTCATAACAAATGCACATGTACAGCTTTCCATATTTAAGATAGCGCTGTAGAAGTGAATTGCACTTTGAAACTGTAGCGGTGCTGTTGGCACTTCTTGGCTTTTATTTTGAGTGAGTTGCTGACAGTTTGGTAAGAGATTTGGCTGTGTTATGCTATTAATTTAGCCTTGAGCCACTTACTCCAAGCAGAGATGTGGATCAGGCTAAAAAAGGTCTGGTGACCTCACATCTTTCTAACTCCCCCCCACATTTTTGTCATTTTAAACCTAAGTTCTCAACCCCAACCGAGGAAATTCATCAGACATCAACAAGCCCCTTTTGAAATCACAAAAGTCTTTATACAACTTACTTTTTTTTTTAACATATGCGGTAGTGCTCCTCCAGATGTGTAAACACACTTTGATGTGTCTAATCAGTGGAGTTCCTCTTTAAAGTTACCACTTTAACCTCATAGTGATTGCTTCATTGCAACAAAAATGCATCACTGTGCAAACACTATAAACATTGCTCTGAAGTTGTGTTACATTTTTCATTTTCCCAGAGACAGAGATGTAAATTGAATATGTAGTTTGAATTTGGAATACAGTTTTTACACTTGGGTGGAGATAAAGTTCAGCAGCAAGTATGCACTAAAACTGTAACTTTAATACTACCGACATCTGGATATGGACTGACACTGGATGGAATGACAGTGATCGTTTTGGGTCTCAGCTAACATGAAGTACTCCCTGCAGTCCTCTGATGCGGATGAGGGGGTCTAGGCATAATAAAAGGGCCCCTCTGTGGGCAGGGCAGCATTGGTACTGACAAAACACAGAGAAAAAGACAAATAGTAGATTTGGAGGGTGAATCTTCCATATGGACATGTGTGTGGTAGAGAGAGGAGTGAGAGTGTGGCAAAGATTAGCTATGGAGCGAGTACTGAATCTAGAGTCATAATGCGAAAACTAAAGTGTCTCCCCTGTGTTTTCTGACCAAGGTGAGACATCTTTAGCAGGAAAAGTTATCCCTCTCCTTGATTTCTTGTTGTTTATGGATAAGAAGAACCAGGAAATGCTATGCTACCAAGCCACGAAATTGCTGTGACCATGACGGACAGCTGAAGTCATGAGGACCCACGAGATAATGCTAATTCACGTAGAATAGAACCAAGAAACCAACAACCGTTTGTTTCCAACTATGTGCTGTGTTTTCCAGGTGTAGGGCAGGGAAATGTGACCGGCCGTGAGACCGGTCTATTTTGTTTTGAAAATTAACCACATGTTTTATTTTGTTTTCGGTGCTCGACTTCCTGTCCCGCACTATCTGCTCTCTGGCATCCGGCAAAAATAGAAGCTCTGCGTATCTGCTGCGGAGGGCTCCGGATCGCTGGAGCTGTGCCGGAGTCAGAACCCAGCTGGTCCGCAGTCAGTGAAATACACGCATTGACTTTAATGGAAACCTAACGACTCTGACACCGTTCCAGAGCGGATCCACAGCCGTTACGCACTCTGTGGAAATTAGGAGTTAGAGCAACACACACACACACACACACACACACACACACACACACACACACACACACACACACACACACACACACACACACACACACACACACACACACACACACACACACACACACACACACACACACACACACACACACACACACAGAGAGAGGGAGGGAGGGAGGGAGGGAGGGACGGAAGGAGGGAAATAAGATCTAGGATGTGTCACAGCATTACAGTGACCTTTGACTCCTGACCCACTGGCCAACCAGCAGAGTGTGTGTTGTTGCATGTGTGTGTTATTAGGTATGTTGGGGGGGCTGTTTCAACCAAGAATGACGGGAGCAGCTGCAAACTCTCCCCTTCTCTCACTCTTTTTATGTGCGCTGTAACTGCCAACATTTACCAGACTCTTCTGGACTGAGCAAGGCAGAGACAGATTGCTTTTTAAATTCATATGCCAAGTGGAGGCCTGCAGTTTGATAGGCCTCTCATGCCTCCTTCCTGCCCTTCCCGCTCAAGGTTTCTCACCATTCCAGTTCATCTGCTAATCCCACTTGCTTTTACCTCTTTCCTTTATCCCATTTTCTTGCCCATTTCCGCTTCCCTCCCTCTTCCTCTTCTAGCCTCCACTGCATTCATCTTCTACCACATACTCGCTCCCCTCCTCTTTGTCTAGAAAAATAATTTGCTTTCTTTTCTCATTAAAAGTGACGAAGGTCTGTAAACTCTTATCAAACCGCTGGTTCTCTCTACAACCCTGATTTACAGCCACGCTTCCCATCTTTTTCAAGTCTCCACTCTGTTTGCATCGGTTACCAAAAAGACTGACAAGAGAACAAAGCTGTCGCAGTTAGAGGCCAGGCTATCAAAAACAAAATGGATGGATTCATGTCAAGAAGGCAAGGCATGCAGAATAGAAAACACAACTGGGTGTTTTTCTAAATTTTGGATCAGGACGTGAACGTGTAAGCCAGCTGGAAAATAGCAGGCAATCTTCCCAGATCTTTCATGGTTTTTTTTCTTCCATTGGCTGCAGAGTGAGCCAGACCCTAACTGCAACTTATTTTCACTACAAGGCTGAAAAGTTAGCAACACTACTTACCAAAGACTTATATTACCATTGCTGGACAGATCTTCACATTCTAAACACCAGGTATACAGCTTGTTACATAATAGGCCGTTTACCTATGTAATGCACTTTAAGAAGCTAAAACCTAAGAGAAGATTTTTCTACTAAACTCCAGACTAAGCTAAAAGTGGAACATATTTAGCTCCCTGTATGAATCACAATTATCTTTTAAGCCCTTTTTATTGTATTTAAAGCTATAAATGGCTTAAGACCAGCCTGCATTAAAGACTCCCTGTTGTTTTATGTCCCTATTTGGTCACTGAGATCCACAACTGCAGGTTTGTTAGATGATCAAAGCCACAGTGGCAAAGCAGCATTTTCAAATATACTTACAAACTGTGGAAGTTGTAAAAATATGTATTAATAAAGATTTTTAACATGTCTATTTCATTAACTTTCAACTGGTTCTGTAGACTTGTAATTATTGTTATTATCATTATTAATAATAATAATAATAATAATAAACAAAAAAGTATAGAAGTAAAGTATAGTAAAAATATCAATATAACATCAATCAACCCTACACAAAGCCAATGGACAGTTGGTGAGTGTGTGTGTGTGTGTGTGTGTGTGTGTGTGTGTGTGTGTGTGTGTGTGTGTGTGTGTGTGTCCATGAAAACAAGGAAGAAGCAGGGAAGAAAACAACCGCCATCTACAGAATGTTTCCAAAATAACAGCAGAAGCGTAGAACAGCAAGGAGGCACAGTTATTGTGTGTGGGTGTTACTGTTTATGTCCTTTTATTGTCAATAACGGAAAATAACAGAGACAAAGTAACACTCTGACTTAGACTGCAGCCCAACCAAACAATCTTTCAGACACACACACGCCTCGCAGAAAGCTCTGTGGTGGCTCCCATGGCCATACATCGTCCTTGCAGCAGCAGTGTATAGTCAGTGTGAAGGACAGACAGAAATAGCTTCACTATAATTCCACTTGTGTAGTTAAAGTACACTCAGAGAATTGCAGAGTCTCCCTGGTTCTGTGTGTGTGAATTTATGAATGTCACAATGTACTGTACAGAAAAAGGCACATTTTCCGCTGTTGTGGTTTCCATGGCCGGGAGGAAGAGACAAAATGACCACAAAAGACAGGGAAGCAGTGAGGAATGTTCAGGGTGTGCCAAAGAATCTCAGGCATGTCTCTTTTTGGGAGGGTGGGTTAGGGCAACTGATAGCAAAAAACATTTATTGGGCAACAAAAAGAGCAGACAAAACACACACAAACAGAGACAGAGACAGAGACACACACAGACACGCACGCACACAAAAACACAGAGTGATGACCATTTGTGAGCATGTGCGTACACGTTCCATTTACACACTATACAATCCGAACATGGTAAGAGTGAGTGGCCTATACATATTTACTGCATACTGTAAATAAATCAAAAATGTGTCACCTGCAAACTTTACTTATTTACCTGCATCACTTTCTTGTTTGTGACTCAGGATGTTACAGAGTAAAAGGCACAGCACCCACCTAATGAATGGACTCCAGCTAATAAAGCCAAAATACTACAGGTTGTGACGGCAGTTAAATGGTTTTCTAACAGACTCAGAAGTCTCACCACACACACGTTCACAGACTTTGAAATCCTGTGACGTGGAAAAGAAACAATTCAGAAACAAGCCAAGAGACGATTTCCTGGATTTGGGAAACTTTGGAGCAACAGTGCACTAACCCCTCCCCCCATTCCCAGATATCCCCCCCGCCCACCCCCCCATCCCTCTTCCTCCTTGCTAAACCCAGCCCCTCTTTCCTGTGGGTGAGGGAGGGGAGAAAGGGTACACCACGAACCCGAGCAAAACACACTGGAAGGAGGGAAGTCCCATTTCAGCCCTTAAAGCATGCTCCCTCTGCGGGACACATTTGAGCCAGACTTGCATCCAGTGCGACTTTTCCGTAATGAGACCACAGCTCTTTCCTGGATGTGAAGTTGAAGGCAACAGGCTGTGGCAGGAGTAGAATCAGAGAACCACAAGTAGAGCATGTTTACATATACATATATTCACATATACTGTATACTCACAGTAATCTTCCATGTCAGAGGCTCAGTCAGTCATGTTTAAAGGTGGATGACTGGCTTCTTAGAACATGTAACATGTGTAATGTGATAAAGTAGATGAACAGCCTATATGTGTTTCGACTAATTATTTTATGCATGCCTTATTATATCATAAGTGTATATATAAAAAAAAAATCCTTTTGCCCATTTTTTTTTCTGTACTCTTTTTTTTTTTAATAATTGATTATTAACCAATTAATTAATAATTAATAATGAATCAAGCAATGAATGGTTGTAGAGAGAATTGCGATGCATTTAAGAATTAATTGTTCCCCCCACCCTGAGCCTTCACGGATTTATTTGGATCTTAACATTAATGCTAATGTCAGCTCCAAAATTTGCTACACGCAATGATGACGCTCCCTCACTTGGGGCGAGAGAGGTAGAAATGTTACAGCAGTGAGCGGCGACTGCTTCTATGTTGAAAATAAATACATATAGGCTGCCATATAGGCCGTTTGTGTAAGTGTTGTGAGCTCCTCATCACTCAATCTTTCCCATTCTGGGTGCTGGACACTTAGTTAGATACTCCCCTTTCCATGAAATCGTTGTTTCAGTGTACAACACATAAGAGACAAAGAGGAGGGAGGGAGAGCCTATATGAGGCAGAGGCAATAATACAGTACATTGACAGTAATTATATTTTTTTGTGCATTTGTTTACACCATTGAAGTAAAATGTGACTGTGAGCGTGAACTAACTTAAAACAGCATGTTGTAGTTTCTGTATTTATTCCATGGAGTAAAACAGTTACAATACAGGGAAAAGTAAAAAATTGTGTTGCAAGTTGATTTAAGGTGTGCACCCCTACATTTTCTGCCTGTGCCCCCAACGTTTTTTTAGTTAGGGGCTATAGTGCTCCCAGTAAAAAAAGTCAGTCTGGAACCCTGGTATCAAGTGCACTACCCTGTTGAATTTGAATGCACAGCATACCTATATATCTCTTTGCCAGAGAAATTCATTTTATAAGTCTTTTATTTCATATTTCTCTGCAGTAGTGTCTTAAAATATTATGACTTTCATTTATGACTTTCATGCTTATTATTATATGCACATTTAAAAATACCATGTTTCTTTCCAGCCGTGTCTGTGTTTCTTCAGTCGCTGCTGCCTAAACAAAAGGCAATAAATGTCCCGCTGTTGCATTTCACAGAAGATAACAAGAGCCCAGGGTCTCTGGCGTAGGCATTAGACCCCTCCTTACATCAACACCTGTGAATCTTCTGTGTGTGTGTGTTTGAATAAAGGGACAGAGCTGCAGAGAAATTGTTGAAGTTTCCACTAGAGCTGCGCTGCGGAAAGGCTGCTCTCGTGGTAGCTTCCCTTTTGCAACTGTCAATTAACTGCTCATTTGCCTTCTGAGTCTCGTTTTCTTGCTTGACCGTCATTATTTATTAAGGTAAAGTGTTATGAACCTGACACTCTTCACTTGTTATCTATATTTTCAGAATTGTTTAAAAGGTCCCATGGTATGAAACTTTATGAGTTTTGTTTTTACATTAATACCCGTTCCCCCAGCCTGCCTGTGGTCCCCCTGTGGCTAGAAATGGCGATAGGTGTAAACCAAGCCCTGGGTATCTTGCTCTGCCTTTGAGAAAATGAAAGCTCAGATGGGCCGATCTGGAACCTTGCTCCTTATGACGTCATAAGGGGCAAGGTGACCTCCCCTTTCTCTGCTTTGCCCGCCCAGACAATTTGGCCCACCCATGAGAGAGAGGCATCATGGCTTTCAAATGAGCAAAGTGGCAGCTGGTAAAAGTCACCTCCTCCCCTTCTCAAAAGCTACAGACTCAGAAATGGCACATACGACGGAAAGTTCTTGGTGGGACTGGTTCTAGTGGCTGTAATTCTGCACCAAGGCAGCATTTTGGGAAATAGACTTCAGATATGGTATTAGGGGACCGCTAATGTCTGTAGAAAAGCATCCTAAAGCACTATGTCATGGGACCTTTATTTATTTTTTATTTTTTTATTAGACTGCAAGTTCTCATCATTTCTTTTATCAGCAAAGTTAATTCTGTTAACATGACTCATGATTCTTTTTTTAAGCTTGTACCTCTCTTCTACTTAAGTGCAAGTCTTATAGCACTCACTTTTCAGTATCAATGGCGACCAGCAATATTTATTAAAAAACCCTTCTCTCTTTCTTAGACACACAGACAGGCACAGGAACTAAAGGCCTGTAGAATTCAAGGCGAGGGCACAAGCAGCGAAGAGACTGTGGATCCTATATATAGCCGAGATGTGACAGGACATCCGAGGACAGGGAAGTCTAGACACAAACGACACAGCTCTAAGTCAGACTCGGTGTGTGTGTGTGTGTGTGTGTGTGTGTGTGTGTCTTTGAGTTCAACATGGCCTTGTTATCTCCCATGTCATTATAAACCCTGTGGCAAGCTGTTTCATAATAATGTCACAAGATTGCACTGATATCACAGCCTAGTCTGATCTGATTGGCTGACAGTTTTGACTTAACCAAATGATAATGTCAACAGTTAGAAGAGGAGACACTCTGAGGGGAAAAGGGGAGCATACGGGATCTGAGAAAAGAAAATGTATCAGAAAGACAGTGACTCATCAGAAGAGGAATGTCCCATCTCTGCCAAAGGAACCACATACACCGCTGCAATGATCGCTCCCTCGCCAATACTTCAAATCATCCC
Organism: Etheostoma cragini; assembly: GCF_013103735.1. Taxonomy (NCBI): domain Eukaryota; kingdom Metazoa; phylum Chordata; class Actinopteri; order Perciformes; family Percidae; genus Etheostoma; species Etheostoma cragini. The sequence goes on from NC_048408.1 coordinate 15,586,360, forward strand.
CTCCCTTGCTCTTGTCGTCTCTTCCTCCCTCCGTCTCTCTCCCGTTCAACCGATGGAAGTGATCGTTGTTGTTTCCCAACATTGGCAGAGCATTCTTCTCTGACAGGGCATTGGTTTTGGACAGGGATGATACAGCTAGCTGACCACGGCTGCTGTACCAGGAGCACTGGACCGCCAACATGTTGGGAACAAACACACACAGGGCTAAGACGGCCTCTCCGCTTGTGTTGCCAAGAGAGTGCAAAGCCAAGAGGCAAATTCCAGCACTATGTGGATTATCAAAGTTACACTGTTGAATTAATTCCAATTATGGTCTACACAAACTAATGTTACTAAATAACATTTTGGTTTTGTTGCAGCTGTATGAACCACTGCGTCACATCCTCACCACAGATGTTAGGTTATTATTACTCCCACCACAGGATATGATGTAAACCCAAATCACCACAATGACTGTGATCATGATTCAACATTCCTATCACCAGTCATCCTGTGCATTCAGCACACAGGAATGACTTTCATACAATTCACAGACTCTGGCCAACGAAGGTTAATTGTTACAACAGAAGGGAGAGTGGGGAAGTTGTTAGTCCGTGTAAACAAGTAGTGGGCGAGGCTTGCTGCAGTGTTTTATAGAGCAGTAATTAGCCTGTGTCTATGTAATCTCCTAACATACCTACACTCTCCGTCTCTGCTGATTGGGAATGACTGAGATTTTTCCTGGCAGAGCTACCATATAACTTCTAACTTTCAGACACGTTGCTCACGTCACATCTACGTCGTCAAGCTCAGTTGGAGACTGCGCAGTAACGCTCAGCCATCACCAGAAAAGTGCTTTTAATATCCTTTACTGGTCTTCATCCAGAACAATGGAATCTGTTGGTCCATTTCTTTAACTGTCTATGTTCAGAACGTCTGCAAAATGATTCAATGACCTACTTTGTTTGATGACGCCTTTCATTCACCATAAAGAACTTATCTTAACCCAGTATGTTTACAAGAGAGGCTTGCAGTTACTCTCAGAGTCTTGGCATGCGTTGCCCTTAAACTCGTCCACGCTTCCTGTTTCCGCTTTTTCATGCGCCGCTGAGAAGAATAGAGTAGTGCACGACCTCTGATCCCATTCTTAAAATCCTGGCGCTCCAGTTAGAGATGGTCTGGTACCATTCTTTGCTTCCCAATACCGATTATGATACTTGGGTATCCGCCTATACAGAGAACTGATCCGATACAGCGTGTCATATATTTTATTCAGTTTCAACAACTGTATACTACTATCCCCGTATGGATGTGATATGATGTGATGTGATTTGTTGTCAGTCCGGCCCGTGTAAAACTCTTTGTGAAACGTGAACAAACACAAACTATGAACGCCGTACAACTAACTTTTTTCATCCAGTTTGACAGTCAGTTATAACAGAAAAAGAACATAGAGTTTCTTTAGGGGTTTATTACGTGGTATTGGATAGGTTGCCTTTAGTGTAACAGAGCTGTGTGACATTGTAATTAAATATGTAATGAAAATAGGTTGAGTATAACATTCATCATTTTGGCCGACTGCCAGCATTCTGACTCAAATTACCAATCTAAATGAGATGAGAATGACTAGAGTCTCTCAAATTCTCATGAAAATCTTTTAAATTGACCTTTGTTGAGGTGAAATAAAGACAGATTCAGCAACTGCATGGCCTACTTCTCACTTAAAATGTTTTCAGAAACACGTTACGGTGAACTATTTTAGTAAAATATAAGTTTGTATTCTGAACAAGCTGCCGTGACAGTCTGGCTTTGAATTTCCAGAGAAACCAGACCCACGTGACACGTTCATCCAATCGGCCGCCGTCGGCAGTCGGCATTGTATCAGGTTGTTCCGAGGCACCTTTTTTGGCCAACTCGGGGAGGCGGTCAGTCCGACGGCCTTTTCTGCAAACAGTCAGCAGTCGGGTTAGTGTGTCAGAGCCTTTAAAATCGACCTGCAACGCAATTTTTCCACATTTCCCCGTTTTGTAACTGATTTACTGATAAACACTTTTGGTATAGATACAGAAAGTACCACATGCTGTTTTAAGTTACTTCACAATCACATTTTAATTCAATGGTGCTTAACAAATGCACACAATTTTTTTTTTAAATATTGTCAATACTGTCAATGTACTGTATTATTGCTTCTGCCACATACAGGCTCTCCATCCCTCCTCTCCGTCTCTCTTGTGTTGTACACTGAAACAACGATCATATCTAAGGGGATTTTCCTTCCATGGAAAGGAGAGTATCTAACTAAGTATCCAACACCATGTTTGGGAAAGATTGAGTGATGAGGAGCTCACAACACTTACACAAACACTATTTGGTTTCACGTGGTAAAGTGAGGCAGACTAAATATGGATTTTGTTTTTGTTTTAAAGAAGTAGTCTCCGATCTCTGCCGTCTCTACCTCTCTCACCCAGTGAGCGGTGCCGCAGCATGTCGGCTTTGACGTTAATGAATAAATCAGTAAAAGCACATTAAGTGATATCCCACAGTTGTGATACTCAAATAAAATCTTGTTCTTTTGGTCTGAGACCAGGGAGGAACAGAAGATGGCTAACATTAGGCTAAGGCTAACTCCTTCTTTGCTATTACTACACAGCATTCTCCTCGCCAATGTACTGTCTTTAGCAAACAAAAAAATTTGATCCAGATCGCCGCTCGTAAATGTATTATGGACTGCAACATCCTGATTTTCACAAAAACATGGTAACAAAAGCACTGTTCAACCGCGTGTCTAAATGATGAGTGTGACACTACGAAGGCAAGACACACAAATGTAGATGACGTTACTCACGCAGACGTTGGCCAACTCTTGCAAACTCGCGCTCTCCTCCTTTTCAACATGAAATCAAAAAAGTCATCAAATTTGACGGTCGCACATGTGCAAGTAGTTCTAATAAATACTTAGAAATTGAACATCTGTCTATGAACTTAAGTGTTCCTGTTAAATGCAGCAAATATGGAAGCAATCCTTGGTTTGAGACTAAGGCTCTGGCCTAGTGTGGTGATGTGTTTGAAAGTCAGTGAGAGTAAGAGAGGACGGTCAGAGAGAGAGAGAGAGAGAGAGAGAGAGAGAGAGAGAGAGAGAGAGAGAGAGGGAGGGAGGGAGAGAAAAAAAACCTTATATAGCTGAACTGGGAGTGATGGGGGTATACTGTGAAAAGTGCTGCAATGTGGGAAAGACAACATCAGGAACAGAAACATGTAAACAAAAGAGTAGGAAACTGGATGTGGGAGCGTGTGTAGTGTCCTTCAAAAGTGGGGAAACGTTGTCTGTCCTCGCCTGCTTCCACAGGTAATTTGTAGGCAGAATAACATGCATACTGAAGATCCAATCACAAGGCAGACCTGACAGTGAGAAGACAGCCGATCAGGGATGGCTGCCAGGAGCGGACACATTACATGGCAGCACACATATACACACACAAGCGTGCAAAGAAAGAAAACAATGTAAAATTGAGCAAAAGGAAGGCAAAACGCAGCGAGCATGTGGGTGAAAACTGTCAAAAAAGGAAGAGAAAAAGGGAGGTAGACAGATGGAAAAGAGAGAAAGGGGGGCGGCTATCGTTCAGTTTTACACTCTGCAGAATTAACAGGGCCTCTCTGTGCTCCTTCTCTGTTCAAACACACCTCATGGCTGTCTCCCTGCAACACGCATGCACGCACACACGCACGCACGCACTCACACTCACTTGAAAGTAAAGACAGTGAGCCAGAGAAAAAGATTGGCAACACATACACACACCACACATAAATACATACAAACAAACTGCAGTCTGTCTATCTTGCCAACAACCGATTCCTCCTTGGAATCGTTTCAATAATTATAATTTCTTTATTGTAATTGTTTGGAGGATTTTGGTTTCAAATTCAACCATCACTTCCCAATTTAAGATGCGCAAGTTTTGGTTAACGTAAGCAGCCAGGCGCTTGGTGTGTTGCAGTCATGGAGCGCACTAAGCACTCTAGTGTGGCTTTACTTACATTGAAAAAGCCCTGTAATACAGCAACCCACCCTTCAATCAAAAATAAAATGTTCTTCTTATTTTTGAAATAAACATGGGAACCATTTCAACTCTACGCCTCAAAGAATCGGAATCGAGAATAGATAAGAACCAGGATCGAAATAAAGAATCAGAAATTGGAATCAGAATTGGAATCAGAATTGTTCAAATCCAAGCTATGCCCAATCCTACCAACTTGACAGCCTGGGATGAGTCTACTCTCTGCTGTCCTTTATTCATTATTCATCTGTCCAAACTAGTCAGACTCGACACCCAATTATGCACATGCCTACACACACAAACACACTAGTTTGGTCAAGGGCGGACCAGTGGTATTGTTTCACAGGGGAAGCAGTGTGGTGATAACGGATCGCCATGCTTATCTGATTGCCTCACACACCCACGCAGAAACCCAGACAGTCAAACAAGCATGTACGCACACGCACACTTTCACCATCCTTTCCCATCAGCTGTTATGCATGACCACACACAGACTAACAGGTTGGTGCAGGGAAAGGAAGTCCCACCACCACACAAACGCATTTATAATCTGGCCAACATAATTACATCCAATCTGCAGAGCACTTTGGGCCTAGCTGAGATATCGTGGGGTATTTTTGGTGTGTGTGACATGCTCACAGCTTCACAAGGTGACAGCTTACATTACTGAAGTGATAGGTCTGTGCACTGTGCACAGCATGAGTAAAAGCATATGTATACTTTATTTTGCCCCTGTGGTAGGAGCTACCTCAGCATAAGAGGGGCCATCTTGAAACTGAGGCGCTTTTATAACACCAAAGCTAAACAAACATGCACACAAGCATACTAGAACAGTCTGCAGTGCTTGGCCAAAAAACTGGACCCATAAATGTCCAAGTCACTTTTTCCATACTCAGCAACTCCTGAATATAAATGCTACAGAGGGAGGGAGAGTAAATAACCATGGAAAGAGTATTGGTGTGAAAAAGAGCAGAAAGGGAGAAGAGGGACAGAATATAAACCTTAACTTAAAAGCCCAGGAGCCTTAAGCAATTAGCAATGACACACACAGACAGAGAGAGAGAGAGCAAACCAGCAGGGCAAGGGAGGGCTGCAGGCAGTGACAGAGAATGAGCGGATGACTGTGCACCATTTCAACTCTGGTGGTACAATCAGTGACATGTTCATTCTTTTGGTTCACACTTATACTATTAACAAACCAATGCCACAGTGTAAACCTTATAAGATCACAAGTATGCTTTATGAACACACCTCCTAATTGTATACATAAGAACGCACACGTGTCAGTGCAAATGTGATGCAGAAAAAATGCACGAGATCCAGCGTCACCAGGAGGGAAAGGCAGAGAGACGGGGAGGGAGAGAAGCCTCAGTGGTGCACTCCAAAAAAAGCAGACAGGTCCTTAGATAATTCATGTTATTGTCAACAACTTCAGTGTTCCTTCTCCCTTTTAGAAACCCACGTTGTAGTACACTACATAAACTGTTTCACAAGTTCATATAATCCTACTATACAACAACAGATCCAGTCCTTGTGAAAGTCAATCAGTTGATCACCAGGAGTGAAGGGTTTTGAAAGGAAAAGCCAACAATGATTCTTGCTTTACCTCTTCATGCACAATCAGAACATATCTGAACACTATCTCTGCCCCCTCCTTACCTCCAACAGGAAAGTTATTCGCACATCATTCTCTAGATCCTTAAATCAGAAAAACACAAACAAGCTATTCAGTGGCTCCATGTTTTTATAAGACAAACAAGTGTATTATCTCAAGGGCCTGAGAGAAACTACCCGAGCAAGGCATGGAAACGATTAGCTAGCCGCGTCCAGACAGCACTATGCACCAACACAAGCCTCGGCCTCACTCCCAGGGGCTGCATGGCCTATAGCCCCAGACTATTCCACGAAATGTACACAAGGGGAGAGAATGCCCTCCTTATTGTTGTTTGTGCTACAATGAACCTCTTTATTACTTAAAGTGCTCAGCAGAGACCTGCATGGGACAAGAAGACACAGTATACAGCTATGAGTCGGGAGCATCTCTGAATGGGACCCGGAGGATAGGATCAACTGACCTGTCAGGCCTCTGGTGCTGACACAATTAGTCAACTTATCAGTGAAGACAGAAAATGAATGGGAAACCTTTAATTGATTAAAAGGTTTAAGTTATTGATGAAGCAAACCAGCCAAACATTTTCTTATTCTAGCTGGTCATATTTTAAGGAATTTTGATATTTTTACTGTTTTATATAGTTACGTAACATTGAAGTTTCTTTGGGTGTTGGTCTGTTAACCAATGTTACTATTTTCTGACTTGATAAACATTAATGAGTATGACTAATATGGTATCAATTAACAAGAAGTAGCTAGCCTACCAAACTAATTAGCTAGCTAGTTAGCTACTGTTTGTGAATAATGTGTTTAGGATGGTGAAGTATGGCCAGCTAATTAAACGCTTTTCTTTTTGTCGGGTGCTTAGTTAACTTCTGATAAACGGCCGATTAGTTAGTCAGCTTACCAGACACTTAACGTTACCTGCCCTCTTGATACATAATGAGAGCACAAGTTTAAGAGTCGCGAGGTTTCACAACCCTACAGCTCTGCTGTAACTATATGTTCAAGCGTTTCCCCCATTAAAGCCCAACCATAGCAGTCGAGTTGTAGTAAGCTAACCTTGTCCTAGCGTTGGTCAACGGCTGGTTGCTCGCGACAACGTTTTGTCTGTTCTCATAAAAAAACGCGCTACTCCCTGACGCTACGTAAGAACTCATTCAACAGACATCACAGCCGCAATAAACCCAAACGAACACACACTGGGTCCCATAAATTCCCCCATCTGCCGCCGCAGCCTCCCGGGTCTCCTCTCCCCCACCATCCCGACTTGTTCGCAGCACAGCAGCGGGCCCCTCAGAAACCAAAGCAATGCGTCTAATCGAAGAATATGGAAAGTTAACTTACGTTACCACTCAAATTCACTGCTAAAGACCACTGTAGCGGCCAGAACTCCCCGTATTCAAGCGAAAAATCTCGGCAGACAACATCACTCACCTCCTCTCCTGTGTGTTTGCGTCCTCCTCGCTGGGCTCCTGTCTAGTTTCTCCTCCCCTCTGTTTTCTCTCAGCTTGTTCCTTTCGTCCTCCCTCCCAGATGCCGCTGTTCGCCAACAGGGGGAACCGGGGGACGCTGCTCCGGAAGCAAACGCACCTCTTTACTGTCTGCTGTCTAACCATGCTAGTACTACTTTATCCTAGTCTAGTAGCGCTGCTACAAATGGCTACTTTAATATAACTAACTTAAGAAAATGTAATTGTAGCCTACTAAAGGACATTTGCTAACTTGAAGGGGTTTTATATGTTTTGGGAAGTTTTTCCCCCAAGAAAATTAACAATTACACGGTAGACCATGATCTTGTTGATTTTCTTGGGGGAACAATAATTATAAAATTGGGGTCCAGAAAAGTTAATAAACGTTAGAAAAAGAAAATGTGGGGTAGGCTACATTAGGCTTATAGCAAGACGAAACGTAGTAGGCCAGTGTGCTAATACACATGAGGGTATGGTAGTAATTGTGCTGTTACTATCATCTGCTGTAAGATTGGATAGTGTTGAAGTTGGATAGTGTTGTTGTATTATTATTTTAACAAAATGTGATCCACTCTATAACTGCATTATTTGAAAATTAAAAAACAATCATCAGAGTCAAATGGATGAATTAAAATGTCTTCCAAAACATTAAAACATTCACACTGGGTGTTGATAAAAACAACATCACACCATCAATATGAAAATGGCATCACTTACAAACTCAAAGTTCTTCAGTCAAATAGCAAAATATCAGCCTACAAATAAACGTCATCAGTTTCTAATGATTGTTAAGAACCAATGTTATACCTATTAAAACAAATATAAAGAGAATTTGGCTGTGGTAATGCATTTACAGATAATAAACCTTCATGTTAGATTTTCCAGATAACTACAAAATGAACAATACAAAGCCACCACAATGGCAGCATTGGGTAGAATTCAGTGGCTTCGGAAATATATTGACAAGGAACAACTTAAATAGCATTTAGTCTGAAATGAGCACACTCTATTGTTTGGTGGAATTAAATTTAGCAGGATTTTTATTTAAAAAAAAGAAGACGAAAAGTGTAGGGCCTAAAGGAATTACTGTCTCCCTTGCAATAAGAGGCACCTAGAACCATCTTAAACTTTCTAAACTTTATACCTGTTTTGGTCTAACTTGGCGGTATTCAGGTCCCAAGGTTTATTGTGTGCATTTAGGGTAAATATTGTATGTAAAAGAAGAAGAAAATGCATTTCTCCTGTCTTCTCCTTGCTGAAAACAGACTTGCATCAAATATCTTCAGGCCACAGTCACAGAAAACTTTATTGTTGAATAGCATTTTGTCTATTCTGGAGTTGTGTATGAGATAAGTCATTTGATTACCTTTGAGCTATTTTGAGGGCAAAATGAATGGGAGCCAATTTGGCTTGGGAGGTAGGAAAGGGATTATACAAATTGTAAGCCACTTTGCTTTGAAAAAATGGCAGTGTGGTTACGATATACATGATTTGTAGTTTATGGTCTAGAAGTGCAGAACCACAAAGTAGGAATAACAGTTTATTTGTGGAAATCTGAGTTAGCGGAGGACTGAAGGCAGTGAGATCTAGTTGACACAAGCAGCCTCCATGTGCATACAAAAACACATGACAGATTACATGTTTTAGTCATAACATTGAGTGAAATCTCACAGAATTGGGTTGAGACATGTGCCTTCCTTAAGATGAAACCTATTGACTTTGGTGACTTCCTGATTTTTCCTTTATCGCTATCAAGAGGTTCAAATTTTCACATGTCGATCATTTCAGATCATTTCATGTCATGACTGTGAAACGACCAAATTTCTCTGAGCTGTACTTTAATTATTGCTTAATCCTGCAAATATAGTTTTACATTACCCCACCATGGGGCAAATAACATTCACAAAGACTGTGTTTGACTTATTTTATTTCTGATTTAAATAGTTGCCCACTGCCTACGCATACCAATTCATATTCACACAGTGTAGGGTAGTCCAGTACTGTCTAATGAAATGATGACACCTGGTGGTTAGACTTATAATTACTGATGTCTGCAAACAAGCCGAGTGGTGTAAAAAAGTGTAAAAATAGTTCAAATAAATAAAGAATGTAGATATACATGGACTCGATGACTTTACATAGTTTGGTGTTACGTGGTGTAAAGGGTCTGCAGTGATGTTACCGGCTCATTTGCCCTGAATGGAGGGCAGGCTCTGCGGTCCTGACCATCTGTTCCTGTCCTGTTTGGTGGCTGATCCAAACACACAGTGATGGACATGAAGAGGACAGACTGGGTTGTTGCAGTGTAGAAGATTCAGCAGCTCATGAGGCAGTTTGAACTTCTTGAGCTGGCGCACTAAGTACATCCTCTTAGAGCTGCAATGATTAATCAATTATTTTTTAAATGAATTGCCAACTATTTTAATAATCAGATTGAGACATTTTTTAATGAAAAAAGTAAAAAATGACCTGACTCCAGCTTCTTAAATGTGAATAGTTTCTGGTTTCTTCTGGTTTCTTCACTCCTTCATTACAGTTAATGGAATACCTTTGAGTTTTGGACAAAACAAGACATTTGAAGACGTTGTCTTGGGCCTTGGAAAACACTGATCGGCATTTTTCACCAGTTCTGACATTCCATAGGCCAAACAACTATTCACTTACTCAAGAAAACAATCATCTGATTAATGGACTGTGAAAATAACCGTTGCAGATCTACATTAACTACTGGGCCTTTTTCATGATGGTGTCACTATACATCAGGTCCTGGGAGATTGAGGATCCCAGAAACCTGAAGGAATCCACAGTGTTGGCCACTGTCATCACCACAGTTTCAGCTTTTAAATGTGTAGATTTTCTTTGCTACTCAAATCTCCTTTGTCAGTGTGTTTCTGGCCTGGTTGAACAGGATTGGGTCCCCACTTCTAGACCTTCTCCTTGGTCTGAATATTAGGCCTACATGAGCAGACCTATAAGTTTAATTTTCCAAACGTTTAACTTCACAACAAAAACATTTTCGTAAATATATTGTGTAATACTGAATATTGCAACTTAATATACACATGCTGGAAATGTGTGTAAATAAAAAGAGATGATTCTTCCGCTCCTTCAGCTCAAAGTTGTAACTACTCCAATCCAGCAGGTGGTGCTGTGCTGGCGTCGTCACACGTTGTTAACCAATCATGGGTCAGTAGCCAGCCGTTTGAAAAGGAAGCGGGCGGTTTCCAGGCAGTAGTCCGCGAAGTGGGTCCATTCTAGTCGGGAAAATAATGAACGACATACAAAAAAGATAAAGGACTAGCAATCGTTGAAGTTGGTTGAAATAGCTAATTAAATGGAGTTGTAAGGGCGTTAATATAATTAGCACAGTTTGCAAAAGGGCGAGCTAGGCTAACTTGACTAGCGGATGCTAATGCTGGAGGTTTATTGGATTTGACATAAAATACGTTTGGCACGGCTATATCTGAGATTTGAAACATGAAGCCATCAAAGCCGTTATTTTTAAAGACCTACGGTAAGGAGAGGCGGAAGCTGTCCGCCTGGATCTCACCGGAAAACCGCAAGCAGGCCTTCGACAGCACATGCTCAACAGACGGTGATGCGGCCGTCTGTGAACCCGCAAAACCTCCGACGTCAAGGTATGTCAAGGCGAGCGTCACGTCAGTTGTCTGGGATGAAGCCTGACATGATAAAGCCTGGCGCCTATCTCCATTAACCCAGTACGGTCGGGACCGTGGGGGAGACACTAGGACAATAACGGAAATATTAGCAAGATCTAATAGATATCTTCATTAAACTTCCCCGGTTGCTTACATCCATTAAAACAATTGTCTGTCATTTTCTTGCTATGCAAATGAGATGTTATCTAATGCTAGCTTTTAGAGAATTTAGGAGAAATTTACTGTCGCAAATGGGCGAAGTGTAGTAAAATACATACCTGAATGTGTGTTTTGGATGGACTCCGCTGGGCAATATATCGATGGTAATCGCTATCGTGATATGAGACTGCATATCGTCTTAGATTTTGGTTATCATAACATGGCATAAGTGTTGTCTTTTCCTGGTTTTAAAGGCTGCATTAAAGTAAAGTTATGTCATGTTATGAACTCACAAGACTGTTGTAACTGTTCTATTATTTCCACTTGGTCATTATAGCCACATTACTGATGATTATTTATCAAAAATCTCATTGTGTCATTATTTTGTAAAAGCACTATAGTGCTTATAGTCAACACTACACTATTGTTGCAATATCACTATTGAGGTGTTTGATTTTCTCCCTATTGCCCAGTCATGGTAATATATAATTATCAAAATATTTAAACTGGGAAAAATTAAAATCTGTATCTACCTCAAATATCCATTAGTGGTCTGGCTCTTCTTCAAGTACACAAAGCCCTGGCAGTGTAAAGCTATCTGAATTAGGCTGAAGCAATGGTATGTACACAAACCATACCACCAATAGGATTGGCATACTTAATTTATAGGAATACGGTAAGTTGGTTTCTAAAGTACCTAAGATTACGCATTCCAGGCCATGTATCGTTTAAATCTTTTCCCGACCTATTCCTACTTGCTCTCACATTCGATACCGTATCCTTACTGCCCCTAATGTTTTCATCCTTTTTTTCATTTCGTGAGAAGAGTGAGGAAGACTAGTGTTGCTAGTCGCAGAGCGTTGCGTCCTGCCAAGAAAAGGGCCCTGCTATGTCTGGCTGAAAAGAGCAGCACCAGTGATGAGGAGACTCCCCCACCTCCTTCCTGTCCTCGGCCTGTCCAGCAGAGCAAGACAACCAGGTCTGTGAATGGCAGTTTTGATTAGATGTTATTATTAATTTGCGTTTTGTAAACTGTTAACCAATTTTAGATTATTAACAAAAACAGTTATGGATTGCATTCCCGGTCAGATTTCATTACACTACAAGGTTTTATAATATTCTGTGATAGATAGAAGTTTTTGTCCTCCACATCAGAGACAAAATATCCTTGTTTCTATTTTTCATGTAATGTCTTAAATTTTTTTTTCTTAATCTACTTGCTAATGCCCCATGTTCTACCTTGTTCATTGGTTGGTTTTATTTATTTTCTTTATGATAATAGTGAAGAAGGCAAGTGATAAAGCAGCCAACCCTGCCAGGAGAAAATTCCTGTTGATATTGTATCATCACTGCCCTTAACATGTTCATCCCTTTTTGTCGCAGAGAGAGGAGGACTGGCGTTGCTAGGCGTAGAGCGGGGGGTCATGCCAAGAAAAAGGCCAACTTATGTCTCGCAGACACCAGCATTGATGAGAACATCTCTCCCTTCTGTCCTCAGCCTGCTCAGCAGAGCAAGACATCCAGGTGTGTGCACAAACAGGCATGAGCAGAACACAATGTGAAGGATTGTCAGCATGTACAGGGTTTTGTGGTTCTTTTTTGTTGTTGTTAGGACAACAGTGTCTGCAAAGATACATTTGACAATACTGGCATTAACAGAGGACTTATCTGCATTCAAGCAGATCCAACTGTTTAACAGTTCTTAAAATATCCTATCTGCGCTTTGAGATCTCAGATCTAGGGCTGCTTTTTAAAATGTCTTCAAATCCGTTTTGTCACCTTATTAATTAGCTGAGGAGTGTCTTCTATCTGTGACAGTGTTCAGACCGACTTTGGCGCTGCATAAATACAACCCAACCCTCCTATTCATTTGAGGCAGTCCGGCAGCACAGGCAGTTGCACAAAAAAAACCAGGGTTATCCTGCAAAAATGGTTTAACTTTGCCTAACAATGCAACATCATCAGGCAGAGGGATGGAACGGTATTCTACTGTTAACCTTGTATCTAGTTGTACATTTGTGGGGTATATATTTTAAATGATTTGTTCTTATATTCTATACTATTATTATTTCATGTACATTGGATCCTGTTATTTCATGTATATTCTCCATGCGTGCTGTGTGTCTGATATTTTGCCGCTGGAACACAGGGATTTCCCTTTAATGGGGTTCAATAAAAATCCATATCTATCATTGAGACAAAAGATCAAACCGTTGCCGCTGTGATAACTTTAGCTTTCTTTCTTCTCTTTCTCAGTGATCATCTTCTTTCTGCGGGCCGCTTTGTAACCCGCCGCAGACATGCTGCTGCCACCAAACACCAACTCCCTAAATCAACTTTCAGTATGCTCAACTCTTCAGATGACTTTACTTCTGGAGCTTTGACTTCCTGGAGGATTCTTCGGGCAAGGAGGGTCCCCCCGTCAAATGTGGTATCGAGTGCAGAGAACTCGATGAATGCTGCAGGGACGGCTTGCTTTGCCATCAACCCCTTCCGAGAGATATCCCTCAATGAGTCGACAGATCACAGCCTCGGACCCTGCCCCAGGAAACCCATCTTTTGCTCCACGCCCTCAGCAGGCTCCTTCAGCAAACGGCCACGCCTTAAACCCTTATCAATAAATGATCAATCTTCCACCCCCCCATCAATGTCAGTGAGTTATGTAGGCGTCTTCAGCACATCCCAAGAAGACGTAGATTCACCAGGGCAGCGTATCTCCGCACCATGTTCTGCACCACCCATTGGACATCATTCTGGGGAGAAGCTGCTGTCAAGCCTTGGTGAGCAAGAACCAGACCGGCAGCCCGGGATCACTAACAAGACGAGTAGCTGTAGTGTGGAAGCCAAAAGCTATGGTGAAGACACAAAAACCAAGAATGCTGAGGAATTGCCAAGTCTGAGTCTGCTCTCTACCGATGACAACAAAAGCAGAAGTCGTTTTGTGTCAGCAGCCGGAGGATCAGGGTGGCTGACAGAGGCTCTAAAGGAGAAGTGTTTGACCGAGCACTGCTCGGTGCAGCTAGAAAGATTGGACAGCATCTTTGTTTCTCAGCTAAGCGGTCACACAACCTACTCATCCTGTTTGGGACATTCAAGCTCCGCCCACAGCCAGCAAACAAGTGAACAGCCACTGTCTGTGGATAGCTGTCAAACTTTTGACATTTTACGTTCTTCAGAATCGTCATTTGATCTTCATTTATCAGCAACGAACATGGAAACCAATGATTATATACAGTCAGTAAATAGTTTTGAATCTTCTGAACATGTTGCTTCAGCAATTGGCAGTCAAAGCGCCAACAATTCACCATCAGCTGAACACTCATCCGCACAGGAGTCCATGGCACAGCCAGAATCAGTACTCTATGCTGAATCTACCTACCACAAAGACAGCAGCGTTGAGTCTCTCATGGACACACAACTACCAGCCAACAGTTCTGTGCAAACACCATTTGCTGTTGCATTAAAGGAAAAAAGTCTAACTAAGAAATGCACAGGTAAGCTCCAAAAAAATTCTTTGTCACCACAGAATACAGACCCAAACAATTCTGGCAATGACTATACACAAAACATTGAGGAACCAGAAAATCTCACATCTTACAGTCCGATAGCTCAGACACTGTCTAAAGACCCAGAAACAGAAGAAAGAGCAGCGTTGCTCACAAAGACTCTAAAGGAGAAATGTCTAACTGACAAAGCCTTTGTTGGGGTAAAGAGAGTAACATGTTCACAACTAAAAGAAATTCTGCAGCTCAAAGACACATTTATAGTACCCCCAGATGCGTCAGACTCGGCCAGTGAGGACCAGACAAAGTGTAGCCACCGGTCTGAGAGTGACACCTATCCCTGTAAGGAAATCAACATGAAAAAGAGAGGCTCAACTAGCTCTAAAAACAATGTTGCTTCAGACAAAGAAGAATTTGTGAAGAACTCTTCCAACATTTCCCACAAAGGAAAAAAGACACATCTGGCTCCTAAAGAAAAGAAAAGGAGGAGCACGTCCACGGACCGTCCTGGCACAACCAGGAAGGCATGCGTAAGCGGTCTGAGTGTAAGTCGCTGGAAAAACAAAAGCAGTGCTAGCACACATGGGTTCAGGACCGGACAGACGGGCGGTAACAAGGCTGTGGACTGCAGCATAAACGAACTGATCTCCACACAACCCAGACAGCCACGGGTGAGAACAATATACACACAAACACACAGCACAGTACTGCTGAAACATTGTTTATTCACTGAATGTCTATCATCGACTGATATAGTAATGGACATTATGAATTATTGGTTAGCCCTTGTCAGACAAAGTAAGCAATGCAAAGGCCTTATTTCAACTAAATTATTAGGAAAAAGTATTGGTCAGCTGTGGCCCTTTTCAACCAATTCAAGTCAATTAAATTTTATTTAAAGTATCAGTTAATAAGAAGAGTTATCTCAAGTCACTTTACTATAATTTACAAAGACCCAACAATTCCAGTAATTCCCCCAAGAGCAAGTGTTTAGTGTGACTTACAGTGGTGAGGAAAAACTCTTTTAGGCAGAAACCTTGGAGAGACCCAGGCTCTTGTTAGGCGGTGTCTGGTGGTGCCGGTCGGGGGTCTGATGAACAGCGGCATTAGTCACAGAATCGAACTATGACCAGATATAGAAGTTGTAGTAGTTTATGGTGTTGCAGGACGATACAGGGTGTATCAGGGCACTGCAGGGTATTGCAGGATGTAGCAGGGCGCGGAGCAGGTTCCACTGGACAGCTGCGACCAAGATTTAGGTGCCACCCTAATCCATGGAAAACTGCTGGGCGAAAAAACTAAGCTAAGATAGTAACAAGCATCTCTGAGACATCGAAGCACACAGATAGAAAGAGAGAGGACTGATCTCCTCTGATCAGTGTGTCAAAGGAAGTCCCCCGGCAGTCTAATACCATAACCGCATAATTAAGAGCTGGTGCAAGGCAAACCTGAGCCAGTTCTATAAGGGTTGGTAGATGATACGAAGGTAAATATGGTGCAAAACGTGAGAGCCCGTAGATGTGATGTGCGCAATTGTAGAATATGATTTGAGAGCTTGTAAGGAAAGAAATCTGCACTCGTATTTTTATTTTTTTCACTTCAGTCACTTTTCCAGTACAACACATCTCAGTGATTACAACCTCTCCAACCTGTTGCTGCAATGTGCTCTCTCGCGCAATTAGTTTTGCACCAAATGTCGAGGGCGCAGACTCGCCGCTGTGTGATGCGAGAGAGGACATTGCAGCAACAGATTCGAGAGGTTGTAATCACTGAGTTGTGGTTGTACTGGAAGAGTGACTGAAGTGAGAGAAAAAAAATAAGAGTACAGATTTTTTTTACAAGCTCTCAAATCATATTCTATAAGCGCTCACATCGCATCTACGCGCTCTCACGTTTTGCATCGGATTTACCTACCTATGCAAATTATTTTTTTTTTTGTACATGTAGAGAGCCTGGAAGGTTGAATTCATATTTGGGCTGGTCACAAAATATCCGTGATTTAACATACCAGTATTTAATGCGATGCTATTTGATGCCATATTCAAGGTTCTAATGAAGGCTTTGTTCATTCAAGTGACAAGGGAAGAAAAATGTATCTTCATTGCTATCCACCCTTTTGAACAGTTTTGGTTTGTTTAACTAAAATTTTAGATATCTGTGTCTAAGATTTATGTCACCTCCTTAATATGCAATAATGGTGGTGAATGGGATTTTGTTTGTCGCGTCCATTTTAGGAACTATACTGCAGCAACAAGGGCACTTTCCTGATGAAGTGCCCTGGCTACTCCGCAGACCATATCATGTTTCTGTTACCTTCAATGGAAATTTAGCTCCAGAATGAAGATCTTTGTCAATAGATTGTTCTCATTAACATGATAAACAAAGTACATTTTGTTTCTTATCTTTTTTTTTTTATTACTGTGAATGCCATAAACAAAATTTCTCAACGTGGGCAAACAAAACGCAGCTTATCTGCACGGTAGCAGTTTAAAGGTAAAATAGTCTGTGTTTATGTTTTGGACCAACCTAAACGCCACACACAAGCCAGTATAGGTTTAAAGTATGTATTGTTTTCGGTTCTACAACAATCCACCCAACTATACTTAAATGTTAAGTTTGGGAGGATTTCAAATGACGACATACGGAGCTGTGGCATCATTGACATTGTTAAATCCTTCCTGTGTTTAGGAGCTGTTGGGAACCACCATCAATTTCTCCACTCCGATGAGAGCGAGTCGGCTCAACCTCTCATCTCTGCTGGCTGACTTCACACCTAACACACACACCTGGAGTCGCCTCAAAGCGGCCCTCTCTGTTCATCGCAAGGGCATGGGTAATACACACAGACAATACCAAGTTGTGGGGCTGCTGTTGGCAGGTCGGTTGGTTGGTCGATATGCTCTTGCCCGACAAAATTGGTCGGACAATCGCTAGTTCACAAGGCTGCATGTCCACCAAAGCTTTTTTTCGTAGCTGAAAAAGCCAGGCACTCTTCTGAAAACATCCAGCTGTGAGCGCATTGGAGGCACGGAGGTTTTTTTAGCTGAGACGCTTTGGTTGTGACTGGTTGCTATGATCCGGAATATTTGCGGAATTAAAAAATGTCGGCACAAAGTAGAGTACTCTCTATGACCCTTGCTTTGGATGAACGGAAAGCTGAAGCACATAGAGAGAGAGAAGACAGATATATACTATTCAGCAGTATTAATTTCTCTGTTGTTTTTGTTCAGCACTTGTACATGTAGGATGTGATGGTTGGTCTTTGTGATTTTGTCCCACCCCTACTCCACTATGATTGGAAAGCTGGGAAATAAGGGACAGGGAATAACGCTTTGGTGAACACACACCGCTACCAGGTAGAGTGCGCTTTGGCCGATTTATGTAATTTAGAGATAAAGTGCAGATTTTTTCCCCCCCACCGATGGAAGTATAGGTAGAATTTCAGTTGACCAAGATTTTCTTTGGGCCTACTAAATTGTAATCTGTCCCTTGGTTGTTTGGGACTATTGACATTTTAAAATGTAATTTAAAGCCACCAATGTTCTTTTTAATTTTCCTTGTCTCATTCCCTCTCGTTAGTTCTTTGCACTCCGAGTAGTTTACCTCTGTCAGAGTCGGGGTCACCTAGAAGAGTGAAGTTGGCGGATATCAGCCAGGACCTTTTTGCCACACCCTTGCGGACACCACTCCCCAAACACCTCCGGTCACAGCTGCTGAGCCGCAATTCTACGGTACAGTACACATATGCGTCAAGATTTTTTAAGTTTTAACTTTGTAGTTTCTACGTGCTTGATGTTTGACTGTAAATGGGTTGTTACACTTGATGTGAATGTGTGCCACCTGCGCCCTCCTGCCTTTTGTCACAGGTTGCGTTTGAGGATGCAGATCTGTCGGATGCAGAGAAGGTGTATGCCGAGTGTGGCCAGCAGTGCCCTCTGCCCTGGGAGGAGTGTATTCTCCCTCACCGTATGAAACGATGTGTAAAGATAGGTGAAGGGACCTTTGGTGAGGTCTTCTCCACCACCAATGCCTCAGGAGACACTGTTGCACTCAAAGTATGTGTGTTTGTGTATAATGTTTATTCTGTGTGTGCATTACTTTGTGTGTTAGGCATTGTATTGTGTAAAATGTATGTGAAATGTGATTTTAAACCAGATAACAGTTGAGTTTTAAAATTTAGAGCGGCCATGTTTAAAGTATGTTTAAAGAGGTAGGCTTCCCTGTTGGACAGAAATGTTTTCTAAACTAGCTTTTTTCCTGAGCTTTTGACCATGGACAAAACTGAAAAGTTAAATTCATTGAAGAAAGTTGATTTAATAAAAAGAAAAAAACTAACTCATTTAATCTGATGCATTACTTTATTCAAAAGGAGGATTTTGTTTGAGGATCATTATAACATAAAATCACAAAATATTTTATGTTAAATTAAAAATGGCTTTATAAAGAAAATATTGCAAAGCGTTTGGTCTAGGCATGACAAATGCCAAGAAAGCACACAGCAGTTAAACATAGACTCCTGTCTTGACAGATCATTCCAGTAGAGGGCAGTGAGAAGGTGAATGGAGAGGATCAGAAGACTTTAGGAGAGATTCTCCATGAGATTATTATCTCAAAGTAAGTAGTATATGAAGTACAAACTGTACTTCACAATACTCCATTTGCTGGGATACTATAATCACTTGGGACACCTAATGATGAGCCTTGGAAACCAGAGAGTTCAGCTAAACAACTTTGTGTGTTTGTTTTTTCTGCCAGGGAGCTGAGCAGCCTGAAAGAGAAGCTTCAGAACAAGACTCACGGGTTTATTGGACTCAACGAGTAAGCAACTCTCTTTGGTCTTCTGTCTTTTCGTCTGTTAGCGTCTCATTCGTTTGGATTGTTAATTAATGGGACTCCACTTGTTCCCTCGCAGTCTCCACTGCGTTCAGGGCTGCTACCCTCCAGATTTCCTGAATGCTTGGGACATCTTCGATCAGCAGAAAGGCTCTGAGAATGACCGACCAGGTCCGTGAGAGAAACACCTGTTAACGTTTGCCAAAATGTCCGTCAGGTCGCAGTGGCTGACCAGAATCTATCTACATAAGACCAGGCTATGTGTTTTTTCTAATTCATTGGGTCTTTCTTTTTCTCTCTGCTTAGATTTCTTTGAAAAGGATCAATTATTCATAATCCTGGAGTTTGAGTTTGGAGGCGTGGACCTAGAGAACAGCAATGGAACGGTAGGCTGCCGAATACCTCCCCTCTGTGCTGTACAGTGTTTTGCATTGATGTTGCACATTCATCAATCATGTCAGTAACTGCTCAGATAGTTTTTTTTCTTACAATTTCAAATCCTGTTTTCTTCTGTATGTTGAGACAAGTGTGTCTCCTTCTAAACTTCTATGACTTAAGTTAAAATGCTTGCCAGTTCTACTACTGTTGTCAGAGTTTCAAGTACTCTGTCCTCAAACAGGAACATTACTACAACAACACTACACTCTACTCTTATTACACTAGATTAGAGCCCTACCGATATATCGGCGGGCCAATATTATTGGTTGATATTAGGCATTTCCCGATCTATCGGTATCAGCATTTAAGATGGACGATTTTTAAATAATTAATTCATCAAAATCATTAATAATGACAAATGATTCTGATAAATGAATATTTAAAAAATAAAAACAGACTGTCAACCATGTTATGAGTGTTGGCGTTGTATAGTTTGTCCACCAGAGGGCACTCCACAACATCCCTGTTGGCAAAACTGTTTTTTTTATTTATTTTTTTATTTATTTTTTGTTCAAAGGAGTTTAAGTTTCATATCTTAAGTTTGGATTTTTTTAAATTTTATTTAGCAGAACTTTAATATATTTTGATGTTACTCTGTTGTGACAATAAAACAAATTATTATTACTATTATTTTAGTGAGAACTCATAAATGACTACAAATACTAATGTTATGGAAATAACATTGTAACTTGTGACGCGTTTCTGGATTTGTTTTAGAAATATATATTGGCATATCATTAACTTATTAAATAACCAAATATTCAATATCAACATCGGCCCTAAAAATCTTTTATTGGTTGGGCTCTACACTAGATGTGGCTCAGTACACTTGCACACTGTAAGAATTTTGTATGTTGGTTTAGTATTCACATTAGCTCCTGCAATGCAATAATTGGACAATTTAGTTATTAATGTACAATATACACATAGCAATACATCATCAAAACTACAAAATAGGACACCATAAGACAAAGAAGATACACACGATAGTGTAATTTCATAACACTACACATGGTAATGACAAAATACACAGACAAGACAAAGACGGACATACAGAAAGGACAGCTCTGCCAATGCAGTCAAACATTAATGAATAGACTGCATGCATAATTATAAGTCTCTTGAATAGAGACTTAAGGAAGACTTTAAATATGTATGCTGAAGATAATGCAGAAACATTGAAAAAGAAGCTGAGCATCTAAAAGAATAATAAGCTTCTGTATTGATTAGAAAAACAGTATTTTTTTTCCTCAACCATTAGCCCATTGTGGGGTTAGTGTGCCAATGCAATCTTTAATTCAAGCCTTTATTGTGTTGTCAAGCTGACGTCATTGGGAGTGGCGAAGAGCATCCTTCATCAGGTCACAGCTGCCTTGGCTGTTGCTGAGCAGGAGCTACACTTTGAACACAGGTAATGTCCTCTGACCTTTTTGATGTAATGATGTTATTTGATGTAAGTTGGCTGAGTTCACTTTTACAGAGTGGTTGCAGAGTTGCAATTGTAAAAAGCTGCCTGTAAAAACCAGCATTAGAAAGTTAAAGGGTACCGTCTTTGGGTAATATACTCAAATGTCTTAGCTAGGACCAGATGGGATATGTGGCACTCGGCATCAAACTTGTGTTGTAAGCCAGTACAGGGCACAGTTGGGTGTGTATGCGGTGTCAGTGTGATGGAGGATTTGTTGGTGGCTCGTAACAGCAACTTTATCCCCCTGTGTTGTCTACTGCAGGGACCTCCACTGGGGCAACGTACTGGTCAAAACAACCAAGCAGAAGACAGGGAGCTTCCTCCTGAATGGAGCAGCCCACTCTCTGGAAACTAAAGGGGTGTTGGTTCGCATCATTGACTATTCTCTCTCCAGACTCGAAATCGGTCAGATATTTAGTTTTTATCTCCCTCGTCATATTTTTTTTGCATATAAAAATATAGCCCTGTTAAAATCATGACGCGTAATTAACAAGTATATGTTTTGTTCTCTCCAGATGGTCTGACTGTGTCCTGTGATATCTCTGAGGATGAGGAGCTTTTCATGGGCCAGGGAGATTACCAGTTTGAAATCTACAGACAAATGAGACAGGAGAATGGGTCAGTGCATTAATGTGTCTGAGCCATATTCCGAAACAGCCAGTGTGCCATCTAAAGCTGTAAGGGGCCACATGGACCAGTCTAACTATGCATAAGAGCTTATTTTACACAAATAATAGAGATTATGTGTAGAGGATAACTGAGCAAACATTGGATTTGTTATTAATTTGAATTGAATTAATTTGTTATAATAATTATATTTGTTGGACCAATCTCCTCATTTAAGTCTTTTTTAAATAAGCGCATTTCCCAAACTATTGCTTGAAACAGACATCAGTCTTTTGTCAATACTCCTGCTAATTTTCAGAATTAAACTAACTATCCCAGAGGTATTATATTAATGATGTATTGCTATGCTGCTCTTTTTGTCTCAGAAACAACTGGTGTAACTACCACCCCCATACCAATGTGCTGTGGCTCCACTACCTGTGCTCCAAGCTGCTTTCCATGAAGTACCGGGGCTCAGGAGGAAGGGGGGTCAAGGGCATGCGAGAGGAGCTCACTCGTTTCCATGGCAACGTCCTCCAGTACAGTTCTGCCACTGAGGCGCTGCAAAACTGCCCCATGTTTCACTAGTACTGAACGCATGATATGTGATGATGCTCACACATACAGACATACATAGTATAAAGAAGTTACAACATAGATGTAGATATTGTATATGCAGAAACAAATTCTTAATCAATAAATGTTTCAATGATTTTTTTAACTAGGTTTGTGCAGAAGTGATCTGCTGTTGGTTGAACAAGCAATGACAAGATACATTCCCTTTCACACTTAAAACAAACATCAGATGTAGCAGTGTTATATCTGTTAAGTTTAGTTCAGCTGGAGGGATATACGGTTGCATCAACCAGTTGTATTGTAGTAATTTCAGGCGAGTGTTAGAGGTTCTCAATTGGCACTCGATTTCCCCATATCAGGCTGAAGACATAGAGAGAGGGCATTTCTCTCAGTTTTTAACTTGATGCCAAACTACAATCATATTTTTCACAACAGGTTTTTTTTTTTGTATTCTTTTTACAGATTTTTGTTGCAGAGTACAGGTATGCTGGGAGGGACAAATTTAGCTGGAGTTCCTCCATTTCCTGTGAACAACAGTGTTTTTATTTAGATGTCCAATAGTACCAGAGAGGGTTGGGACATTTGAGTCCCCCTCTGTCATAAGGTAAATACAATAGTGACACTCGTGTCCGGGGACGTCTGTTATTCCACAAAAATCGAACAATCTTTTAAGTTGAGTGAACAGGTTACTTGGAGGAGGAAGTGGAATATTTTGAAACATCTACAATAGTTTTGCCAGTATATTCAGCTTGAGGATGTTTAGTTCCCCATTACTGACATCAGTAAGGGTGTCCACCTTTCCAGTAGCGTTGAAATGTCTTACAGTAATGGTTCATAATTACTGGTTACAATATATTTAAGTTGTGGGACAATTTGAATGCCTAGATACATGAAGCAATCTACCATTTTAAATTCTGTGGCTCTTTTAGGAGGAATTTTACTTTCAAATTGATTTAAGAACATTATTGACGATTTCATTTGTTTAAGTTATATCCTGAGATTTTTTTCCAAATACATCAAGAAGTTCTAATAGTTCAGAAATGGATTTTTCCATGTTTTTAAGAAATATTACATCATCCGCAATAAGGGCCAGGCAATGATCTTGGTGTCCAATTAATATGCCTGTTATATTTTGGTGTGTTCTTACCGCTATTGTCAGTGGTTCTATCGCTGAAAAGAACAGCAGGCGGAATAGGGGTTCCCCATGTCTACATTCTTCGTATATTAACACTTCTTTTCTTTATTTTTTTAAAACTGTTTAAATGTAAAATATAACAGTAAAACTGTTTTAAAATTAGAAAAAAAAGTGTAATCTTTAACTGTGTAGGATTTAGAGGTCAGATTAGCTACTGTTCACTTATATACTCATTGTAAAAGGCATTTATATTTGGGGTGCCCACATTTTGGCACACAACTGTACCCCAAATAAGTGTCTCTATCTTGCAAACAACTTAAATCATTAAACATTTCAGTTGCCTGAGTTCGATAAAGTTGATCTAATCTCAGGGTTAAATGATCTGACATCATGAGGACATTCTTTTTATACTGTGATGTATTAGGCCATTATAAACAATGTTGCAAATCAATGCACAGGACTGCTGTATGGCAATTAGAGCATCAACAATACTTCAGTGGATATAAGCTTATTGCTGGTCAATATTTGGTGTATTCTGTATGTTGGCCAATAAGAAAAATATGACCTGTGGTTAAGATATTGGAATTTCTCTCAAAATAGCTATCAGTATTCACATCAGTTAGGCTATACTGGTAGTTTATGATTTTTGCATCAATGTGGTAAGGGAGTTTGATTGGTTACATATTTCATTTGATGATTTAACCCAAAACACATATTCCCAACTGGTTGTTTCATCAAGTTTTGTAAGAAAATGTATTATGTGATATAAATGAAACATTCTTTGATAGAGGATGTTTTGCCTATCAGCCACTTCTTAATACAGGCAGGCACAGGTGCCACATTTAGTTTTATAGCTATGATAAACTGTGCATGTATTCATGGTCTTTCCTTTGTTAAACCAGTGTACAAAGAAAAAACACTTACAAAAACAAAATATTTTATTCAATTTGTTCATTAAGATTATCATACATTTTTGCATTGAAACAAGCTTCATTTTGGTATGGTGAGTCGTGTGTGTCCGCTTTGACGAGGATCTTGATTGAATACGTCGAATGCTTCCATACTCAAAGAGACACTTGGTTGTGGATTTCAAGAAATATACGTTTGCCTGGAATAATCATGTGATGAGATTTGAGCAAAGGTTGCATTTTTTAAAAAGGAAGACTGCTTTAAAAAATAAAATAAAAAGATATGGAGACATTCCAAAATATACAAACAAGATCCGGCAGGCCTATGTTCTGAGAAGAGGTCAGGCATGTGTTTGAGAAGCACTTTTTGGTTGAGCTTTGAGGCAATGTTTGAGATGGCCTTGCTGGTGATGTGTGTGTGTGTGTGTGTGTTTGTGTTTGCGCGCGCCCGTCCGTCTGTCTGTCTGTGTGTGTATGTGGGAAGAAAACAGATGTGTATAAGAAGCAATGAGTTGTATTTGAGGAAATGTACTTGCAGCTGCTGTGTGTGTGTGTGTGTGTGTGTTTTGTGCTCAGAAGGAGAAGTATTTGGTGAACCACTCCTGTTTCAGCCCTTCTGTTCCCCTCTGCTCCAGATACTGGCCTCTAGAAAACACACAGGGAAAATGCAGAAATTGACTATTTAAATATATATATATATATATCATTATGCTAAGGTTCAGAGCATTGTGCTTATTTTGAAACTAGTGAAAGACTGAGCAAAAGACACTTTTTCTAGTGAGGTGATGTCTTGCAGGTAGACAATAACAAAAACGGGAAAGCTGCGCACTCATAGCGCTGATGTATTTATCATTTTGATTTGTTTTTTTCAGGATAAGACACTAAAAGACAGGTGTTTCAAATCAGGCAGTCAACTTGAGAGACCAATCATAGGAAAGGCCGAAACCATTAACATTGGTTGGAGAAGACAATAATACTTCCCAGTCCCAAGTGTCCCAAAAAGGTTTTTTCTATTCTCCTTAATTTTTCTTTTAGATTTAATTTTTTTACACAGTGACTTGAAAGATATTCAAAATTACACAGTGTAGTTTTTGTTTAATTTGGTCTTTAATATTGAATAGTTTTTCATTTGTGCTAGTTGATTTCTTGATTATATGTTTTGGCTTTTAGGACTGGGTTATCATATTCTGCAGGACGTTTGCCAAAACGTCGATATTTCTTTATGTCGATATACGTTATATTAAAATGTTTTTACCTGATTGATTGGGCCTGCAAATGTGCATGTGGCTCCTGGCAGGAGGGCGAGACGTAGCGGATGCCCGTCTGCGATGAGGGGCAGACGGGGAGCGGGGCGGTGGGCGCCGGGGTGGGAGGGATGCAGGAAGTCCGGGATCTGGTAGAGCGAGGGATAGAGGGGGAGGAATGTTGGCTAAGGGGGAGGGAGATGTGCTTGTGTGGGAGAGAGGAGGTGGAGTAGTGGAAGGTGGTCTGAGGTTGGGAGGTGGACTGGTGGGGGAGGGTTGAGGAGGAGTGCTGATGGACTGAGGAAGAGGAGGAGGAAGACGATGAGGAGGAGGGGGGTATGAAGGTGCTCCTGTTGTAAGGACCGACACTGGGGATGCTGGTGGCACGAGGAGGAGACTCCACATTCTTCCGCTGTTAGGACAAATCCACATATAGTCGATTTTAAAAACTAGCATAGTTTACGTCAAAATGGTTTGTCCATTCAACTTTTGTAAATGGACTGCATCAAAGTGCTTTACACTCTACAGACTCCATATATGGCTCCATATATTTAATAGCCAAGTTATTAGTTTATAATTTCTTATTATGAGTGGTAATTAAAACCATGGGCACATTACACAGAGGGGAATCTGTCGATTGGGAAGTGTGTCAGGGAGAAGTTGGCTTTGGCCCCGTGTGCACTTCTGGCTGGAAGGAGGCTCATTTTGACTAAATGTTTTGTGCACGCAAACACACAAACTCACCCTCATGGTTGGCGTGACGCTCCCGGCACGGGACTTGCTGTCACGAAGCCTGAGGGTGCTGTTGTCCCCGGCAACAGGAGGGTGGAGCTGCAGCTGATGCCTCTCTTCCTGGAGGGAAGGAGGATGAGGAAGGACTTACATTGGCCTCATTCACAGTTGGTGTTGTTGTTTCATAAGACTTGTGTCTGGAGGGTGTATTTGTTTGCTACTCTGCCTCATGCCACACAGATGGTACATACAGCACTTGCCTACCCATATATGACCCCTGATGTTTAATGAATACAATGTTTCAATTGAATTTGTTTTGAGTGGCAAAAATAACGCATTTTAGTTTAAGTCTGGGTCACTACACTGTTGAATGGCCGGCCATTCTGCACCATTTTTCTCAGCTTATTTTGCCAGTTAAGAGGATTCAATATTTAATCTCAACTCAAGGTTCCCCTACCTGCCAGTTCTGGAGCTTTTCTCACGGTCCTGAACAAACTCAAACTATTTTGCTATGTACCTTTATTGGATAGCAACCGTTAAGAGACCAACAATGGAGCAAGAAAGAGGGGTTCAACAACAACATCCCCCGGAGGGAATCAAACCAGCAACATTAGTCTTACATGTTACACATCCTGTATGCATTCTATCCACTATGTCACCAGGTCACCCCCAGCTCCACATGCATGAGAAGAATCCAAACTAGGGCAAACTAAATCTGCTAATGAAGACTGTGTGATGTGATCAGAAGCTGCACAAAAAGCAAGAAGTGGACCTTGAGTTGAGATCAATGAAGATACAGAATCCTGCTTAAAGGTGTAGTAAGTGATGTTAATCCAATACACTTTTTGTCAAATTCCGTGAATATCTCTTCACGGTCACCTAGCTCTGAAGCGCTGAAGAAAGAAATATGCAGTTAAAGGGGAAATATTATGCTTTTCCATATCTACAATTTTATAATGTTGGATTTTCATGTTTACATTGCCAGAACAAATAATAAGGTTTTTAGACAAATACCTGTGAGCTAAAACATTCAGACTTCCAACTATTCTGAATGTTATCTGTCTGTGAATCTGGGGGGTGGATCTGAAGATGAGGTTGTACTTTGGTTGGTTGCATTTAGCAGTTGAGATCAAATTTCAACAATATTTGTGCAGAATCACTTACTGCACCTGTCAATACAAGTTTTTCCCACTCAAATCAGGAAAAACATATTTTTCCAAGATTAAGGTTGGTACAAGGCACAAACAAGTTTCTGTTATTGAAAGTGTGTTTGAGTGAGTGTGTGCGTGCGTGCGTACGTGCACTCTCACCACTAATCTTTTGATGAGCTGGTCTCTCTCAGTCAGTCTCTCCTGAAGTCTCCCCAGATGGAGGTCATCAGTTCGAGGCTCCCTCCTCCTGCACCGTTCCTCCCGCTCACGCAGTCTGCAGTTAAATCATATACACAAACACACACACCTTTCTCACATACCCGCCCTTTAAACTGTGTGTACTGTATCTCCGCATGTTTGTCCTCCACTCACTCGTTCTCCAGAGCCACTATGCGAGCCTGCAGGTGCGTCTGGGCGCTGCTGTATTCAGACACCAAACTCTGCATCTCCTTCTTGTGCTGCCTCCTGATGTCCTCCACCTCGTCTCTCCTCTTGTCCTCTTCCCGTTCCTTCTTCTTCTCCTCGTCCACTTCCTCTTCTTTAACGTCCTCCTCTTTCCTCTCCTCCCATTGTTTCTGCGACTCCTCCAGTTTCTCCATCTCCACCCTCAGTTTCTCCACTTCCTCCTTCAGACGTTGTGCTTCTTCTTCCAACTGGGCGTCTCTCTTCTTCCGCAAATCTACGACTTCCTCTTCTTTTTTCTCTTCAGCTTCAGGATTCTTCTGTACTGTCCTGATAAGGGACAGCAGATCCAATAAAAAGGACAGAAACAATGGAAGTGGCCCGTTAAGTACAATAAAACCATTGTGATAAAGATATTCTTTTTTGTAAATGAGTGAATTATTAATGATGGGACTGCTGCTGCTAATTTGGCCCATTTTTCCCTGTACTGCTATCATTTACTGTGAACTAGTTTTCATATAGACCATATAATAAATAATAAACATCAACAATGAAACTACACACAAAAGTGCATGTGTGCCATACATTGTCGTATACACCAGTGAACCCTTAAAACTAATTTTAACATAGATATGTACAACCTTATAGTGAAAGATTATCCAAAATCTTCTGTCATCTGGTAAGCAGGGATAATAATAAGAGTGCTGAAATTAAATCAAATGTAGCCAATTCCCACAGTTTTTAAACATTTTTTTCTGTACATAAGAGACAGTTCTACATTTTAGGAAATTTGCTTTCCTGCCGAGAGTTACATGACATGACTGATACCCGTGTATCTATATGACAAATATTAAGCTTAACTTATCTTAAAGTGAATGGTAGTTGTTTATGGGTTATGCTACAAGTAGCTCTGAAGCTTACCATGGCTGGGCGTGGCTATAATGTGTTCATTTGTGAGCAGTATATGTGTTAAAATGTGTATTTACAGTGGGGCTCAAAAGTTTGGGCACCCCAGGTAAAAATTTGTATCAATGTGCATAAAGAAGCCAAGAAAAGATGGAAAAATCTCCAAAGGGTCTCAAATGACAGATCAGACATTCGTATAATATGTCACAAAAAGTTAGATTTGTATTCCCATCATTTACACTTTCAAAATAACAGAAAACAAAAAAATGCCGTCTGCAAAAGTTTGGGCATCCTGCAAAGTTAATACCTTGTAACTATATGTTCAAACGCTGATTTTTGTGGTGAGGACATAGAAGAGGTTTTCCTTTGATGACTCTTCCATGAAGACCATATCTGTAAAAGTATCTCTTCATAGTGGAATGGTGTACCACAACGCCAGTGTCTGCCAGGTCTTTCTGGATGGATCGTCCAGTCAAACGTGGGTTTTGACTTGCTTTTCTCACAATCCTGCGAGCTGTTCTGTCTGATATTTTTCTTGGTCTTCCAGATCTTGCTTAAACTTCCACTCTTCCTGATGACTGCCATATATTAATTACATTCCAAACAGAGGATATTGGCATCTAAAAACCATTTGCTATCTTCTTATAGCCGTCTCCTGCTCTGTGAGCGTCAACTATTTTCAGTTTCAGTTTTCTAGATAACTGCTTAGAAGATGCCATGATGCTGATTGTTGAGGCAAGGTCAGATGAGTCTGGCCATTTAAAACCTTAAGATTGACATCACATGGTCCTTCCAGACGATGATTGAGAACAATCAATGACGCTGTCAGGTCTCAGCTTTCCAAAGGGGGTGGTGCATGCTATAAACTGCAGGATGCCCAAACTTTTGCAGATGCCATTTTTTTGTTTTCTGTTATTTTGAAAGTGTAAATGATGGAAATAAAATCTAACTTTTTGTGACATATTATACAAATGTCTAATCTGTCATTTCATGCCTTTTTGAGATTTTTTCCATATTTTCTTGGCTTCTTTATGCACATTAATAAACATTTTTACCTGGGGTGCCCAAACTTTCAAGCCCCACTGTAGTTCCCTTTGGGTGGAGTCAGACCAGCTGTTTCCCCCCGTTTCCAGTCTTTGTGCTAAGCTAAAGGGATCCTGGCTGCTGTTTCATATTTCTCACACAGACATGAGAGGGGTATTGATCTTCTCATCTAACTATTCGCAAAGAGGCACATGCTGTCCTTTTACAAGCATATGTTTTTGGGAAGTTTGGGACTGCTGATTGGATGAAACAATCAATATGTGTGATGTTAAAATAACCACACCACTTCTTTCCTTACCGTTCCTTTAATTGCTTCTTTAGTGCTGCATTTTCTCTCTGCAGCTCCAACATAGCACAGCGGCTCTCATCCAGCTGTCGCTCAAATACCTGGTACTGGTTCTGCTGCTTCAGATCCTACACACACAAAAACACACACTAGATACACATTGTCCATATCTACCTAAGTTCTAAGATTCAAGCAGTAATGTCCTTTGTTAACTTAATCCTCTCATTCATGTGAACAAACAAGATATCAATTATGAAATGGTTGTGTGTTACCTGTTGCAGAGCCATCATCTGTGTGTGTGCCTGTAGTTGAGCCTGCAGGTCTTCTATCTGCTGCATGTGTCTCTGGGTCATCTGTCTGCTCCACTCTGTGTGCTGCTGGGTCAACTCTGCACGTTGCTTATCTGATATCACACACACACACAAACACACGCACACAAAAAACACATGCAGAAAACAAAATCCATCTGGCCCACTGTAACAGGTACCCTTCTGCTGTTGCCATGGTGAAGTGTATCCATGGCAATAGCAACTTCACTGTTGAATTTATAATGTGTGTGTGTGTGTGTGTGTGTGTGTGCGCGCATTCATTCATTCATTTGTCCATGCAGCTGTGTATGTTCTATACAGAAAGTGTGACTGTATTGTCTGCATGTGCTAATTCTAATGCCTGAATCGGTTAGTGTGTGTGTGTGTGTGTGTGTGTGTGTGTGTGTGTGTGTGT